>NC_048907.1:1185000-1329760 GCF_011077185.1 Oxyura jamaicensis
GGGGGGGGGGGCTGCGGCGGCGGCGCCTGCGAAAATCCGGACCTGGAACCGGCGGCGGCCGGGGCGGGGAGGGGGCAGCGCCGCCCGCGGATGGGCGCCGGGAGCGGTGCTGGGGGGGCTTCGGGCAGGGCGGGGACGGCCGGGGGTAGCGCTGCCCCCGTGGGCCTGCACCGCACCGGGGGGCTCTGGGGGGGGTCCCGGGGCAGGCCGTGCCCCAGCAGGGCCTGCAGGCCCCGCGGCCCCCCCGGGCGTCGTGAGGGAGAGGCGCTGGGGGCTGCCCCGAGACCCCCCCGGGCAGGTGATGGAGCAAAGGGGGCAGCGGGGGGCTCCCAGCGCCGCCCGGCCGCCGGGCACAGCCCCCCCCCCCGGTATCTCGGCTGCAGTCAGGCAGATATGCAGATCCGAACTCCTCTCTTTTCTGACTTTCTTCAAATATGTCATAAATAATTGGCTCAATGAAAGGCTAAGTCAATGACAAGTCTGAAGTTTAAAGCTCAGCTTGTTTTGAGCTCTTTTCAAGTGCCGCCACTCCTCCTTCCTACATCTTTATGAAAGTTAATGATCTGATTAAAGCAAGGTAAAGTATACAGCCGGGAGGATTTCGCCGTGTGCCTCATTACGAACCGTCTGGGAACGGCGTTTTGTTGGAAACGTGAATTTACACCGGCACTTTTCACCGGGGCCGATCCGCAGGGGAGGTTTCTGCTCGGCTGGGCACGGCACGGGGCGACGAGCAGCGGCTGGGGCATGGCACGGCCCTCCTGTGCCCCCCGTGTTCCCCAGGTCCCCATCCCTCTGCTGCCCAGGAGCCATCACCCCCCGGGCTCCTGCAGAGCAGGGCTGGAAGCTCCGAGCCCAGCATCCTATTTTCTCCTGGCCCAGCAGTGGGATGGGAAGGTGCACGTCTCTTCTCGTCACTGCATGCGGCCGGGGGCTTCGTGCCAAACTCTCCGCACGGGAGCAGATCCGTGGCCGTGAAGCCATCCAGGCACGGGAGCTGCACGCCCTCATTGATGCTTGCAGCATTGTTGAGTTGTAAATGCACAAGTATACGTGATGCCCTGCACTGCAAAGCATCCATCTACCAACCAGGGCAAAAAACACAGCCTGCACCTCATAGGTAGAATTGCTTCATAGCTTTAAAGTGAGTTCTGATGGGAAATGCTGGCGCTGTCCAACGGTGCAAAGCAGTTCGGATCCACGGCCGTGAGGAGCGTCCCAGTTTCCCCAGGCAGGAGCGAGCGCAGGTGCCCCTCACCACGTCCGCACCCATGGGTGCGAGTGGCTCCTGCGGGTTGGCGGCTCCTCTGCAGCCCCTGTGCCCGGCCAGCTGCGGGAGGCCGCTGGGGGGGAACGGTTCTGGCTTCCTGCAATGGGAGCGTGTGAAAGAAGCAGGAGAAGCGCAGCGAGCTGCCGTCGCTGGCCTGATAGTGTTGCTAAACAGCACCAGCGCCACGCAGTCACTCGGAGGGGAGGCAGAGCAAACCGAAACCCATTAACGCCTGCCTCGCGCTGCCCGTGAAGGAGGCCCTTCTGTTTCCTAAAATATTTAAATGACTCTACAACGATGATGATTGCAGTAACGGCCAAGAAAACGCCACTTAGGATTCATAACGCTCTCCTTTTTATTTCTGAACCATGTTTTTGCCATTATTATCTGGGTATTATTCTAATGTATGCTTCAAAGCCATTCCTTGTGACAGTTCCCAGGACGTCACGTTGGAGAAGGGCTACTACAGAACCCCAGCGAAGAAGCTGCTCTCCTCGTGCTGCTTGGTGCTAGCCAGCGGGGTAGCAGCAGCTAGAACCGAAACGCTGGTGGGGCTTGTAAGAAATGGTGCTCTTCAATACTTGTTTAAAAAACAGTATTTCTTACTCATCATTCTCCAGCAGCATGTAAAACATGAAAGTTTTACGGCGTTGTATTCAGCGGTTTTGAAGCTCACTGGGATGGGCTTTTTTTTTTTTGGTTACAGACTGGAAATAAAGCTAATTATTTCCTGAAGCTGAAGACCAGGCAGCACAACGTGCGGTGCTAGCAGGCATCGCAGGGATATTCAATTCCCCAGCTCCCTGGCTGCAGCCCCTCTGGGCGTCCGTGTGAATCCTGGGTTGATGTTTGCGTGTGGCAGTGCTTTGTGCTACGTGTTGTGTGCCGGCTGCGGTATCCGCACCTGGTGTTGGTGTGTGTTTGTAAACAGTGCGCTGAGCTTGTGCTCCCCTGGACAAAGGAAACCCTGAATTAATCGATGCCACAGTTAACGGAGGTCAGAATATGATACACTCGTGCACGGCCTGAATGCGCTGAAGTACCTCCTGACATTTCTGTGGATGCTGACTGATCCCATTCGATCAATGGAACCGTGCCACGGGGCCGCCGGGCTGGAGCTCAGGGCCCTGCGTGCATCCCCTGCCGCAGCCAAGAAAGCCCAGCTGGTGTCTGGTGCTCCTTGCTCCCGAGCAGCCAGTTTCTCCTGCCATCTGTGTAAGATTTAAATGTTTAATTTTGCACGGCTCTGCCGCGCAGGATGACGGATGATATCACAGAGAGTAACAAGTCAAAAGCGGATTTATTGGTGCATCCTACGCTAACTCCAGCACTTGGAGATAATGGTGCAAAACGGCACAGCAGGACGGAGGCACGCTCATCCCGCTGTCCTTCAGCCTGTGCAAAACCTGGTAACTGCAGGATCTCTGCTGGTATGCATGGCCAGCACCAGCGATATACCCCTTGAGGGGAATGCTCACACAGATGATTATTAAACTTGTTTGTTGTTGTTTTTTTAAACTATTTCTTATTTTAAGTATTTCCAGAAATGCACGGCGTTTGGGAATTAGGAATATTAGGCACTGATTACCTTAGTTGCCTCCACGGGATGCGAACGACCACAAACCCGCCTCGTTCCTCGGCAGCGCTGGTAGGGGATAATGTGTGTGCTGGGGATGGATCCAGCTGGGCTCCGGCTCTCGGTGGTTTGCTTGTGTAATAGCCAGGCAGCGAGCTCTTCTGCTCCTGCTCGCTCTGCTGGCAGTGTTATCTGGAGTGCAACTGCTCGTGTGGCTGCAAGGGGGGGAGAGGAAATCTGCGCCCCACCTGCGCTCGCCGCCCTCCACTCTCCCAAATGTCTTCGGATGGCTTCCTGCAGCGGGGCCACCTGGAGGTAAATCGGGAATGGGAGCATCGCCCTGGTGAGGCTGTGTGGGGAGTCATTAGTGAGCAACCGTAAGGTGCCCAAAGGACCACGAGGGATAAATAAATGCAAGGAGTTCTTACTAAAAAGAAATAAGAAAACTGGAGCTGACAAGGCAGGCGTTCTCCCAGCACTCGCCTCACCCCACACGACGTGCAGGCAGGGGATGTTCTCAGCCCCAGGGCAGCAGCCTCATGCAGCCCACGGGCTGTCGGGCTCCCCCTGGGCCACCACCGCTCTTAGCCCAGGGTCAGCACTTCGGAGTCACCAGCACAAGATGAGACATCTCGTCAGCTCCCATTTACTTTTCTTTCAGTAAAAGTCACCCCCCCCCCCCCCCCGAGCAAACAGCAAGCTCAGGGTTGCCCAGCAGGTGAAGCGTGCTGGAAAGTATTCTTTAGGGAACCAGACTCACACCTCCACTAGTTCTCTCCTCCGGGTGCACCCGGTTTGCAAAAGCTTGCCGCACCTCTCCAGGAGCAGCCTGAGCTTTGCAGGGGCTCCGGGCAGCTTTGCCCCTCTGCCCCCCGCACCGGTACTGGCTGGCATTACAACGAGGCCAAGTTTTAATTAGGAAACAAAAGGTAATTAAACTATCAAAAACACTGTTCACCATCAAACGTTTGTGCTTGAATAGTCTGAGCAGAAATAACGACGTCCTCTGGGGACAGAGATAAGGGAATGGAAAGTCACGCCGTGTCTTCAGTCGTGCATGAGGCAGCACAGGCAGGAGAGGTGGGCGCTGCGGTGGGCACAGCATTTCTCTAACCAGCAGAAACACCCGTTAGGCACTGTCCTCCCCAGATTGTCTCAAACTGACACCCCCCACACAAACATCCTGCTTCCAGCCTCTCCGCTCCGTCGGTCCCACCTGGGCTGGGGGCTCCTCACCTGTGCCCACCACCCATGAGAGGTGCACAGGTGAGGCTGTGACCGCTGTCCGTGCAGACTCCCCCGGTGGGACCTCGACTTCAACCGGTCCCACGGGGCGGCTTGGAAGAGCCCGGGGCCAGGGCAGCAGCTCGGGGAGGCTGTGCTGAGGACAGCAGGAAACCCAGTCCTTTCTGCTTTGTTTAGCGGCGATGCCTGGCCGGACTCCTGGCTCTGTTTAATACTCCAGGAGGAAATATTTGTTCCTTCGAAACCGACTGGAATGATTTAAGCAGTATTTTTTATCAGAATAAATTGTAAAGAAATAATGAATCTAATTCAGCTGATGGCAACATCAGAATGCATTCTTCTGGCCCCTCGCTAATTAGATTGCCAACCACACAGGACATTCTCCGGTACAGATCGTCTCCTAAGGACCGGGGCCCGCAGCCTGAGCAGATGCCGGGTGTGCGGCCGCGCTGGGCACAAACCCGCACCCACACCTCGTGCCGCGCTGGTTGCACCGCGCTGGCTCCCCAGAGCTCAAGTATTCGGTGATGGAACCTTCAACGATTCACTTCGCTGCCTTCGTCTGCAGGTCGCAGTTAAGCACAGAAGTCATTCCTTAATTCAGGCAATAAAAGCATTCCCCTCCCAGCATCGGCCGGCGGGCAGCTCAGCTCAGGGAGAGGCAGGAGACAGCGCGTACATTTTTCTGCTGCCTTCCTTTCTGTGCAGCAATTTGAAAATGAACTTTCCACAAAGCCTAAGTAAATTGTCATGTGACGCAGGAATTCCTGCATCATTAAGATATTTTGACACATGGCTGAATATGAAGTTGTCAAATTTAGCCAGTTCAAACTCACTAAGAGACTTTTTTTTTAAAAAAAAAAAAAAAAAAGGGGGGGGCGCCCTCTTTTTCCTCTTTCTCTCTTTAAAGAAGCATTCTGTTCCCTCCTTTGGAACCACTAGATTTTTAAGACACTCTCTGCTATTTATTTCCCTCCACTTCCTTTCAGTGGAGGGATGGAAACAGACATGAATGCAACACTGAACACTGAGAAGAAAATACAGAGCGTTAAGGACAGAAGAAAGCTGCTGGCAGGTGCCCGCTGAGCAGCGCTGCACCTCCCCGCAGAGCGCCAGGTAACCGGGAGGATTGCTCAGGCTCAGGTGCAATTTGGTGGCAAATGAGTAAGGGGGGAGTGGGGCTTCTGCTTCCCTCCCACCTCAGTTCGGCTTCCTCCGTGCTGTAATTCTGACCAGCACTGGGCTGCAATTTCCCGCAGCTCCCACAAGTATCTCAATTACTGCCTAATGAGATCAGCCCTTCCTCTGCCTAGCAAATCGAGTGCGCCAGCCCCAGTGAGGCACAGAGGAAACCAAAACACCAGGCACGGCTGAGCAGCCAGTACCACCACACGGGTCCCTCCTGCGTGTTTTTGTGAGCAGCTGAATGGGAAAAAGGCAGCCCGAGGGACGGGGAAGGCAGCCAGAAGGCCGTGGCTCTGCCAGCCCCGGGTGGGACAGGAGCTGGGGTGCCGGTGCCCATGCGAGGACCTCCACAGCAGGAGCTCAGCTGCCTGCTTCTAGCTGGAACGAGGAGGCCTTCGGATGGCTTCTCAGCACAGTTCAGGTCCAAGCATTGTGGCTGAGCCCCGTCTTTATTGGGCAGAAAGGTAATTAAAGAACTTACCTATTCACGTACAAATGGGGAGGCAGCGGGGATGTCTGTGCAGTGAAAGATGCTCTCACCTGAGGATGCCGCAGAGCTTGGGTGCAACAAGGACCTCAGTGCCCAAACGGCCACCGCAGCTGGCACGGCCAAAACCCAGAGCTCTTCCCCAAAGGAGCAGCACCAGCAGCCTGTCCCTGCAGGCTGGGTCTGGCTCCATCCCTTGCATAGCCCAGGCTGGACGTGGCCTCCCAGCCGTACATGCAGCAACGATGCTGGAACCGAGCACGGTGGTCAAACAGCTTTCTCCCCACTGCACACGTGTCTGCAGAGAGAAGCGTGCCCACAGCCAGCACGAGCCCACTGCCGCAGAGCGGAGCAAGAAGCCTGAGCTAAAGTTACAAGAGATCCCCCCACGGTCCTCCCTGCGGCCCCACCACTCTGTGGGCACAGCATCCTACACCGGACCAAGCACCAGATCATCACCACCCTGCTACATGGGATGTCCTGCAGCGAGATGGGGAGGGATGGACACATGGAGCCCCCGGGTCCCTCTGCCTGTGCCCTCCCCAGGCATCCTCAGGGACAGCAGGGTTTACAAACAGCAGTTATTAACCAGCAATTATTAACCAGCAATTGGTAGCAGGTGAGGACCGTACCAGCAAACACCTTACAGCTGTAAGAATCCCTCTCGAGCACTGTGTGAGAGCTCATCTCAGGCATTAAAGGAGCTTTTCCACTGCGCAGACTGCTCAGGCAAACAGATGTCAAGAGGGGACCGTGGCGCATTCGCTGCTCCGTGGTCTGGTTTGAATGTAACTTGATAAAGAAAACCAAAATCAATAACTGACTAATTCAGCTATAAATTTTGAGGGATAGAAGGAGAAAACCAACAATCGCTCAGATGGTAGTGAAATGGCACAAGATAATTTAGATTCTGTCACAATGTCGCATGGAAAGTAAGCCATGCAATGCTGAAAAGAAGAGACTGGGTCTGCAGGGTGGCTTTGCCACCCAAGGCTGGGTCCATCGTGGGGATGGGACGGGTCCTGGTGGGGATGGGACTTGCTCGGGGTGCTGCAGGCAGGAGCCAGCTCAGCACGGGGCTCTGAGCCGCCCCGCCGCGCCAGCAAGGCTGCGGGCACCCAGCCCGCCTGCTGGAAAACCTTCACAATATGCTCCTTGGAAACCATTCTAGCTACGTGTGAAACGCTTTCTAGTTATTTCTCTTCCCTGGCTCTTCATACTCAAAGCCTATTTGCACAGAAATTGGCGTTCACCGCCCTGGCTGATCATTCACCCGAATCCAATATCGCGCATCTGGCCCCCGCCGCCCGGCAGCACCCGCGGGTGCCCGACGTCAGCTGCAGGCAAACAGCAGCCGGGGCCGGGCAGTGCACGCCCCGTGGGACTGTCACCGCCTCCCTCCTGGCTGCCAGCAGCTGTGTCCCCTCTGTCCCACCGGCATCTGGCTGGAGACACGAACACCCCCCCCGCAGCACCCTCCATCGCGCCCAAAAATTAAGGGCGTGAAAGGAGGCTCATTGCCAAGAGCTGAGGGTGGAGGAACAGGGAGCCAGGCTGCCGGGCCCCTCGCTGCCCCTGTCGCAGCCGCCTCTCCTAGCTGGGCTTCGTGCTGGAGGCGTACGTGGGAGAAGCCCTCCCTCCGAGGCTGCTCTCGGCGTGCGAAGGAAAGCCGTGCCTGCTGCCAGAGCGAGCCGTCACCCCGTTCCCTTTCCTATGTGGCTGCTTCGTGCCCTGTTTCAGATAAAGAAATCTCTGCAAAATGGAGCCCGGTGCTGCCCGTGTCCCCAGGGAGCTGTGGCTGGGGATCGCGGGCTGCCCTTTGCCTCGGCCACCCCGTCCCAGGGCACGCCGGCGGCTCCGAGCCCTCGCACGGGCGGCAGGAACCCGCTGCCAGCTCGGGAACAAAACGGCACCGCGTTTATTTGCGCTTCCACCACATCAAAGGGGCCCTTGTCTGAATCCGCCTGTCTTTAGCCTAGAGGAGCAGGGGAAAGATTGGTTCCTATTAATAGCCTCACATCCCACAAGATCCAAGCCTTGCAAGAAGCCATGAAAGACGGCGGCATCTGATCCTCTCAATAAGCGAGGTAATTTGGGGAGAAACGTGTGTGCTCGGCAGCCTTAATTACTGCCTTCTCCAGTGGGGTAGGAGACGACAGTGATGACTCCTTTCTGTGTTGGTGGCACCTGGGTCCCAGAGGTGCTCGGTGCCAGGAGAGCGGTCGGCATGCTGCCTCTCCCCAGTCCTCATCTTGCAGGAAAACATCGCCAGGGCTCGCGTGGAGCGAGAAGGAGAGCCCCAGCGAGGGGCCCGGAGCCATGGGGCAAAGCAGGGCCCCTGCCGCAGCGTGCACTGCAGCTGAGCACGAGGCTCTGCAGGAGCACAGCCCGTCTGACCTGCCCGCCCCATATGCCAAACCACTCGCCTACCCTCTCAGTGCCCTTGGAAAATGATCCAGTAAATTATCTTCATTTCACAGCTGAGGAAGCGCAGCTCCAGAGCAGCCGCCGTGCCCGGGGGCCTGCCGGTCAGGAACACCGCACAGAGAGGTTCGTGGGTCAAAGACGGCAAATACATGGGCAGGGGCCTCAAAAGCATTGTTCTTCTAAAACACACCTGGCACCTTCCCACGCTGAGACCAGAGTGAGCAGTCCCATTGGGTTTAGCTTCTTTGGCTCAGCTTCACCTGCGGTGTGGTGAAAGCATCTCCCCTAGAGGACAGCTTAGTTCGCCCTCCAGAAGAAGCTGGCATTGCCGTGCACCGTGCTAAGAGCAAATCAGCCCCAGCTGGGATGTATGCGTGGTATTTGCTTCAATTAAACGCTAAAAGCAACTCGCTCCTTTCTGCTCGGGTAGGGCGGGAAGGGGCTGAACGCCTCCGAGCCGCGCACGGAGCGCAGGATAGGAATTGCCGCGCTGTGTAGGCGCACGCAGCACAGAACCTCCCGGCTCGCTCCGGGTGAGCGCTTCGGCGTGGTGGGCACGTTGCACACTGCTGGTGCCCGGCGCCGAAGCAAAACATCCCAGCCACACGTGCCCATATCCCTCGCGCTGTGATAAGAGAATCGGCTGTAACTCGGGCACCGCAACGCCACCGCCGTGTCGTCAGGCTGGGGCATGGCACAGAGGGTGACCGAGGAGCTCTCCGAAGGAAGCTGATGAAGGTACAGAAGACACAGCAGGGAGAAGCTGCTGTTTATTTCCTATCACACGCGGCTGCGTGGTATGAACTGGCTGCAGGATCATGGCACCTACTCGGAAGAGCCAGGAACTTGACTGAAGTGATTTCCATGGCCCCTTCCCACTCCGTTCCCTCAGTGCCACCCTTGGGGCACTCCTGCGGGCGCCCTGCGCCCCTGCTGCAGAGGCTGGAACTGATCCCAGGCGCTTCCAGAGTCCTGAGAAAGACGCGAGCCGCTCCCGGAGGCACATGAGCAGGGCAGGAGCAGGGATGGCCCCAGCAACCCCCCTGAGATGCCGGTGGGGGGGACCCAAGCCCTTGGTGGGTCCCTTCCCAGCCTGGCCCCAGCTCCAAGCCCCTTGCTCTTCCTTGCAGCCCAGGCAGGAGCGCGCTGTCCCCAGGTATGAGCAGGATGAGCTCCAGCAGCCAAAACGCCCTGCCCCCAGCATCACTGGAGCTCCTCTGGGCAGATAATGGACTTTGCCTTCGGACTTAATCTGCTGTAAATCTCTCTCTTAATAGCTTATCATCCAGAAACCTCGGAGTGAGCCAGGGCAGACACTCCCCCTCATGTGATGGGCTGTTGTCTCCCTCCCTGCCATGGTCCTGTTGCTGGTACACCCCCAGCGCACCCAGTGCACTCCCAGGGCATCACCAGTTCACCCCCAGTGCCCGTACAGCCCAAATCCACAGCAGCACAAGCGGCGCTGGCAGAGAGCAGGGGCTGCCTTTCCATCTGCTTCTCTGCAGACACGCCTCACAAACAAAATGCCAGGAGAGTTTTTACAGCCGCGCTTCCCATCAGCAGCGCCACTGGGTTTGCCATCAGCCATTTTAATGCTGTCAGACGCCTTAGCGGAGCGCGGCAGGATCTGAAAGCACGGCTCCCCCTCCCAGCCCCCCAGGTGGGAGCACGTTCGGCAGCACATCACGAGGCTCCCCCAAGGACCCCACACCCCGGTGGCGCTGCCCTCGCAGCCCCACCAAGCAGCTGCAGCACCCTCAGCCACAGCGGGCAGCGCGAAGGTCACCCAGGGGCTAACCCGGGGCACAATCTGGAGCCAAAGATTTGATTTCAGCGGGAGCTGGTGGGCATCTTTCCACTGAGAACGGCTCCTAAGGCAGAGCGAGCAGTGCTCTGTCCTCCTGCCTGCCGAAGGAGCAATCCCGTCCTGCAGAGGGAAGATGTCATGCGACGGGAGGGTTGCTAAGCGAGCGGCTCCCTCCGTGCGATGCACAACTTCATTACTCGGCTCCCTAAATGGATGTTACATACATACGACGTTTGCCTTGGAGCATATGAGCATCCCAAAATAGCACGCGTTTCAGCTCTGTTTGTACGGTTTCCTGAAGAACGTCCCTGTGTCTGCCGGGCTCACCGCGTGCGCTGCCCGCACGGACCCACAGGACAGGAGGGCTCTGGGGGTGCAAGCACCAAGAGGTGCGGGTTTCCCTTCGCTCTGGTCATTTCTCTCCTGCCTTTCGTTGCTGCGTTCTCAGTGCCTTGCTCGGGGTTGTGCTACAGGCCAAATATTAGGCACGGGGGGCAAACCCCGCGGGGAGAAGCCCTTAAACTCAGCCCAGCGCAGGCGGTGCCTTTGGATGCACTGAGCTGTGCAGACCAGGTAAGGCAGCAGCTCCTGCACCTCACGTAAGGTACAGATTAAGAAATAAAATAAAAAGGGACTGTCCTGAGGAGAGAAATAAAGAAATTTGTTTTCCATTTTCCCCCTGACTTCATAAGAACTTCCCCGGCTGATCTCTGCGGCACTGACACAATCCGGTGCTATATTTTAATCCCATTACGTTGCCATGCGGCTGCTCGCAGGCCGCCTGGCCCACGAGGAACAGATGTTCGCTAATTGGCACTTCTGCTGCCCAGGAGTTTACATCACTGCGAACAGTTTCTTTGCCTTTTTGTGTTGACATTGAAAGCGAGACCCCCACCGCCGCGTTTCACAGCCTGAGATCACACAACGGCGCTGGCTGCCGGCGCTCCAATTACGCCCCTTGAGCTGCTGTTTGCCGCACGATAGCGTCAGGTCGGGGCGCTTCGGCACAGCGCCTGGGTCGGGCAGGGTTTGCTGCCGACCGCCGGGGTTTAATGGCCGGAGGAAGCCGAGGAAGCAATCCGGGCTGCCCTGGCCGCCTGCCCGCGGGGAGCGGCGACGTTGTCTTCTCGCAGATGCCTTCGGGTAGAGCCGCTCGAGGAGAAGCCCCGGCTAGCAGCAGGAGGCAGCACGGGGGTGTCTGGAGGGTTTCCAGCAGGGCTCTTGGCCTCGGGGCAAGCAACAAGCAGTGCTGCTGTGATACAGGAACCCCAGCACGGCCCCAGACCACCCAAATGTGGGCTGGGGGGGTAAGAGATGGCTGCTAGCCAGCCTGGGGCCGGGCTGCAGGCACTCCGTGGGGTTGGGGCTCTCAACGCTCAGCACCCCTGCCCCTCAACACCAAAAGGGAGCAGCTTCAGGCAAAGCCAGGCTCCCCCCACACACAGCTGCAGGCAGGTGCCTGCTCCTGCCATCACACCCCGGTTTTCCCCTCCCCAAAATATCCCCCCCCACCCCGGCACAGCTGCCCCTGATTTGGCCAAGGCTGCGCCGTGCACAGGATGCTCCCCACCTCCGGGCACAGCCTGCGTGCTGATCCCCAGCGCGCGCCTTGGGCTTTTCAGATCATCGGTGACTTCTTCTTGTCCCGGGTGTTTCATTATCGAGCCCTGGGATCACCACACTGAGACTGACTCCAGAGCGCGGGGCAGGAGCAGCGCCGCTAAATCCTCACGGCTGTTACAATCCCCTGATACATTTTAATCCCATTATGTCTCCATGTGGCTGTTTCCAATTCTGGCCTTTGAAGAAGTGATGTTTCTTAATTAGCATTTCAGCTGGACGGGACTTTTATTTGCTGGAGGAAGCCTAGGAAGCTGCAAAGCTTTCATTTCTCCCTTTTATCTCCCTCTTTGCACTAACGCTAGGAATAAAGAGGAGCAGAACACAAGCAAACGAGCGCCCAGGGCTCTGCGCGAGAGCACTGACCGCTCCGGCACGGGGGGCACCGGGGGCTGGCCAGGGCATGTGTGCCGGCCGGCTGCGGCCAGGACAAGCAGCTGGCACTTGGCCCCGGGCATTTCCCTCACCAGAGCATGGGAAGAACCCGGGGGGCCCCCAGCCCATGGCCCTGCTGCAAACCCATGTCCCCAGGTCGGCGGTGGGAGCCGGCGTCACCTCCGTGCACCCGGAGCCTCACCAGCAGGGAGGGAGGCTGGAAGAAAAACTGCAGGTGGTTTCCTTCTTGCACCAGGCAGGGCAGAGGCAGCACCTTCTCACCCCACATGCCGAAGCTGAGCACTGAAAAATCACTGGTCTGCCCAGAAAACCACAGCGTTTCAATAATACATGCTGGGTTCCTTCATAGTTTTCCTTTCTTCCTTCAGCCTTCGTTATCTGTGGCTGGGGTTTGTGTGTGTGCACGCAAACGTGAGGCTGGAGGCTCAATGTAATTTAAAATGTAATTTAAAAATCAAAGCTACGATCTCATGTAATCATGTGGTTCCAGAAGCTGGGGAATTAAACAGAATAGTCATTAGAATTTTAAAAGGACAAAAATCTGTGAAACCCGCAGTACACCCCTAAAAGTTGGCAAGGCGCGCTGAATGCCCAAAGCACCCAGGCTGCAGACAAGATAAAATTCACCCCGCTATGATGGAGAACAAACATTTCATATTTCCGAGGCTCTTGGTTTGTAGCCAGTTCTTTCCCTGCCCTTGGCACCTCTCCCAGCGCCTCAGCACAATGGGCACGGGGGGAGCCGCGCGCAGCCGCCGCCGCGGAAGACAATAGGAAGGCAAAGGAAAGGCAGTGCCGGCACGCTGGCGGCTCCACGTTGCTCCTCGTGGCACTTGCTTCCTCACCAACAGGCAGCGCGTCCTGCCTCAGACAAGATCCCGCACATCTCAGGGACAGACAAGGGCTGATCTCGAGTGGAAAAGGAAAAGAAAATGGAACAAGCGAGGGGACCGGTGCCCCCCGTGCGGGCGCAGCCTGGGTCACTTTGGTGCTCCAGGATCTGCTCCGTCTTTGTGGGGTTTGGGGTGGTGGGGCCACCCCACGGCACCGCTGCAGACAGCTCCCCAAAACACCAGGCGTGCCTCAGCAACCACAGGAGCCGGAGGAAATGTCCCTCTGATGGAGAGGGAGCCAGCTCCCGGGGGTGGCCGTGGGTTTGCAGTCCCCCATGCTATTCGCCTGGTGAAAAAGAAAAAGAAAAAAAAAAAAAAAAGAAAAACCATAAGAATTAGTTTGACAGCCTGGAGAACAGCTTTAGCTCCAGTCTATTGGCATGGCAGCAAAACCACCCACTAGCAGGGAGAGCCGTGGGACCGCTGAAATATCACCAGCCAGCGCCGCTGACAAGCGCCTGTTGTTCTCCGGCGGCCGCCGCGCGGGTGGGCAGCGGGCGGGGAGCGGGCGCGGGGGACACCGCCCGCGGATGGGGGCAGCCCCTCACCAGGGTGGGATGAGGGCGACCTCGTAAAAGGGGGCTTTTCGATAAAGTTTGGTTAAAATAAAGGAAAGCTGCGGTGCCGCAGTCCTGCCCGGCGCATACAGCGCTGGCAGCGGCACGGGGTGGGCAGGGTCTGCCATCCGCGCACCCTCGCGGAGACCTGTGCTGCTCTGGAGCAGATATTTCAGAGAAATGCTCAGCTTGGTGGCAGGGTTTTCTGTGGTGGCAAGCCAACCAGAAGCCGAGGGAGCCTGTTGCAGAGACAAATTGCCCTCAGCCTTCAAAGGCAGCACACGCTCCCCACCTCAGCCAGGCTTCGAGCGCCAATCGGCAGCTCCTGCTGCTCGGTCCCCTGCTGAACCACGCAGCCTACAGCTCCCCGGTTCTGCTCCCCCCAGGCCTGGCATTTCTACGGTTACACCAGCGGGAACAGAGGAAAGAGCAGGGGGAGGAAGCATCCTGGGGGAAGACAGGGCCGGACGGCACACCCCACGGCCTCCTCCCACCCCTTGTTCCACACGCTGGATCCAAATTTCTGGGAAAGCCGCAAGCAGCTGAAAAGCAAGCCTCGGGCGAGGAGCACCAGAGACCTGCCAGCAGCACGCGCCGGTGCCCAGCCAAACGAGGCAGCCCGGCTGCTGGCCCCGTGGGGAGCAGAGGACGGGGCTCTCCGCTCCCTGCACAGCCCCTCTCCCACCAGGCCAGGACGCGATGGGACGCGACGTTTTTCGGCAAACACAGGTGATGGGGCCGGGGTTACCGACGAGCTACGGTGAGTCAGAACAGGAGCAACTGCAAAATAACAGAACCACTTGCTCAGCGCGTTACACTCAGCCAGGAAAACACATCTCCTCCTACGTGAGCCCCCGCGGGAACCGCCAGCTCCGGTGTGCTGCTGCAGCTCTGCAGCAAGCGGGGCGCAGCCCACCCCGAAGGAGCAGGGCACCCGGCCGGGGCCTGGTCCTGCTCGCACCCTGGCTGCTCCGCGTCCTCCCACCTCTGGCTCAGGCCACAGAACCTCGGGGCCAGCCGCCAGAGGGGACAAGACCCTGTGCCATTGGCACCTGGGGCAGCCCGGCGGCTCCTGGTACCCCGGGGTGCTCGGATCCATCTCCCCCCCCCCCCCCCGGCTGGGCCAGGGCAGGGCCGTGCTCACCACGAACAGCGGTCCGGGGCACAGCCCTGGGGGGGGGGGCTGTGTGAAGCTGTCGTTTCTACCGCGGGGGGCATGAGAGCAGGGGCCAGTGGAAAACCCGACCTCAGCGGAGCCAAATGGTGCCTGAGTCACCCCAGGGCGCCCACCTGAGCGCAGCCAGCTGCCGGCGAGGGAAATTCCCTTGACAAGTCAAGGGTGAACCTCCTCCGAGCTCATTCACATTTTCCCCTTCTGCTTTTGTCGCTTCTCCCCCGAGACCCCCTGCCCCTCCTCGTGCCCGTCTCAAGGTCCCTGCCAGGCGGCTGCTGCGAACACGGGGACAGCAACCGCGGGTCCCCGCGTGCCCCCCGCCTCTCACGGTGCCGCTTCCCCCCAGGAGCTGCGGTTTGCCACTGACAGCTCAAACCCAAATGCCAAGACGAGGCAGCCTCCCCCCAGCAGCCGCAGACAGGCGGGTGTCACTACTCTCATTAAAACCCCATTTTTTTCACAGCTTTTCTTGGGCAGAAATGTTCAGGTCTGGGACCGTTTGGGATTTTTCCCTCTGAGGAAGAGGCACAGATTTTCACAGGAAGCCGGCTCCACTGAGCCGACGCGGCGAAGCGCTGCCAAGGCACGACTCGCAGAAGGGCTGACATTTCAGAGCAACATTTGGCGAATGATTAATTCAGAATATCGCCCCGCTGAGCTGGGCTTTGCCAAAACCGGTGATTGATGCGGGGCACAGTCACTCGGAGCGAGAGGCTCTGCAACACGGAGGATTCGCGGGGCTGAAAACCACCCGTGGGGGCCCTCGTGCGTGGGGGGTTACGGACGGGGGGAGCGTGTATCCGGACCTCCCCGCAGTTCCCGATTTGGCTGCTGTCTGTGCCAGAGTACCCCGGCCAACAAGACTAGCAGCGCTCTGCTCTCCAGGTGCATGGCAAAGGGGTGCAGCAGGATTTGGGGCGGGGGCAGCCCCCATCCCACCACCCAGCGGTGCCCACCTTTGGGTGACACGCCAGCCCTGCTCAGACCCAGCGCTGCCCCACACGGCTGCACTGATCCACAGCGGCTGCCGCCGGCCGCGTCCTGCAGGGAGGGACCCGGGCAGCAGCAGCTCAGCACCAGCCCCACGAAGCCCCCCAGAGCCGTGCTGCAGCCCCCAGACTCACACACGGCACAGCCAGGAGCAGAAGGGGCTTTCCTCCGCTGGGGCCCTCACTTGACAGCTTCATTTGCTCAACTTCGAGTGCAAATAATTAAGGCATTATTTAGCGTTATTAATGCTAAGTCAAAGCGTTGTTGAAGCAGTTATTAAGCAATGCTGTTAAGCACTGGCAGTGCTTAATCATTGCTTTATTAAGCTCTGAGGTGTCTCTCCCGACACCGGGCCCTCTGGGGACCCCTTTGCTGCCCGCAGCGGGACGTGGGGCTGCAGAGGAGCCGCGCACCCCCTCCGTGCCCCCCGCAGGCGCAGAGTCCAGACCCCCAGGGCGCAGGCTAGGGGGGCACGGGCATCTCCATCCCGGCTGCCAAACCGCACCGCACACCTCCCTCAGCAGAGCAGGTTTGGGGTTTATCAGTGCTGGCTACGAGCACCACGATGCTGCCGGTGAGGGGCACTTGGGCACGGCAGTGACCCCCCCTCCCCGTTGGGTGCTGGAGGGGTTGGGCTGCGCCCCGCCAGGAAGGAAGGGGCCAGACCCCAGGGACTTTGAAACTCCAAGCTTTATTCGGTTGCGTTGGCAGCGGCGTGGCTCACACGGAGGGAGGCGGGAGGCGAGGCCGTGGGGGCAGCGGCAGGCGAGGGGAGCTCGCTGGGCTCCCTGCTCCCGGCGGGGCCGGGGGCTCTAGTTGGAGGGGTGGTAGGCGCCGCGCTGGTGCCACTGCATGTCCCGGATGCGCCTGACCGACTGGATCTGGGGGTGCTGGGCGCCGAACTCTGAGCTGTCTTTGTAGTCCCCCTTCTCAAACAGGTACTGGTAGCCCCTGTAGCCGGGGTACTGGTAGCCCACCCACCTGCAAGGCAAGCACGGGGGGGTCACGGCTGGCCATGGGGCGAGGAGGGCGCAGTGCCCGGTCCCACGGCCCCGTACTCACGTGCCGCTCTGCACCCGCACGGACGAGACCTTCTCCTGGTAGCCGTGCGCGTGGAAGCTGGGCACATCGTCGTCGATGATTTCGATCTTCTTGCCGGTGAAGCTGGGGTTCTCGTACAGCACGATCTTGTGCTCCTGGCTGTCCTGCAGCGGGGCGAGCCGAGACGTGGGGTCAGCACCCGCTGCTCCTGGGGCTGGGCGGGGGGCAAAGCCCCGGGGGCTGCGGGGAAACCGAGGCAAGGGAGCAGCACCGCGTGCCATACCCCCCCCCCCCGACGCCAGGACCGCTCTGTGTCCCCCCAGCTCAGAGACCCGGCACCCTCCAAGGGCACTCCCGGACTTACCAGCAGACGTCCTGCACTCCTGTGCCACCGGTCCCCATCCCCATGCTCCCACCGACCCCCCCGGGGGCTCCCCTGGGTCCCCGGTGAGCTGGGGCAGGGTGCACGGGAGGGGTGCTCCTCCGCCCGCGGGGCTGGGGGCCCGGGGGAAGGCGGGGGAAGAGTTGTGGCTGCAGACCTTGGTCTGGCGGGTGGGTAGTGGCTGTCTGGGTGCTCTCACCACTTTGATGGGTCTCAGGGAGGTGATGCTGTCGCTTTTCCGGCTGTTGGTCCAGGAGTCCCAGCGGGGGTACTCCCCCTTCTCAAACACAAACTGCTCTCCCTTGCAGCTGGCCTGCTCGTAGCCCACCCAGCTGCGAGAGAGCAGAGGACGAGCCTCAGGCGGGGCATCCCCCCCTTCCCACAGCAGGGATGCTCTGACACAGGGACTGCTGGTCCCCTCCTGAGAGCACACACGGGGGGAGAGGCAGCAGCACCAAGCCGGGGCCACCATCCGTGCCTGTCCCTGCTCTGGAGAGGAAGGCAGCCAAAGGGTGGGCGATGCCGTGATCGGTGCCCAAACCCCCCCAGCTCCCCTCCCACTGAGCAGGGGCTGGCGGCAGCGCAGGATTCACCCCAGGGACAGGCAACCCTGGAGGCCGCTTGCTGCCCTCCCCAGCACTGCAACGCAGCCCCGGGTGGGCCGGGCTGGCTGCCGGGGCTCAGCACCACGGGGACCACGAAGCCTCGCGCTCTGACCCCGCAGCACCAGCCACAGGAAACCCAGGGGGTGCCAGCAGTGGGGGGGGGGGGGTTCCCCAGGACCCTCCCCCCCGCCAGGACGTACGGTCCGGAGTGCACGAGGATGGAGCCCACTTTGTCCACGCCGGCATCCTTCAGGTTGGGGCAGGCGCCGCTGAGCTCATGGCAGCGGCCCTGGAAGTTCTCCTGCTCGAAGATGGCAATCTGCAGGAGAGGGGGGGCCGTGAGAGCAGGGCACGGCCCACGCCCTGCGCTGCCCCCCCAAAACGTCCTTCGCTTCTACAGACCGTGAGCACCACCCCAGCATCTCCCGCTCCCGAGGGCTGCGAGTCCCTGCCGGTGCCTGGCAGCACGCTGGTGCCTCGCGCAGAGGGATCCCTGCACCGACACCGTGCCGAGCAGCCCCGGCTCTCTCCTGGGCTTGGTGGCACAGCCGGGACACAGACCCCACAGGGCCCACGGCTGTGGCGGGCGCATCCGTGCACCCCCACGAGCCGAGCGCCGCCAGCTCAGCGCGGATTTCACGGCTCAGTGGGGCGGAGGGAGGCAAATGTGTTGTGTCTGCACCACGGCTGGGCTGCGAGCTGATCCTGTCCCACCGGGCCCCCGGGTGGCTGCAGCAGCAGAGGGGGCCCAGGGGGCACAGCCAGAGGTGTCCCTGCGGGCAGGGGGTGATTTGGGCGCTCGGTGAGGCTGAGCCCCGGCCCCGCTGCGGAGCGGCCGCGCACTGACCTTGGAGCTGGCTGGCTGCTGCTTGGAGGCTGGCATCTGGTGTTCGGAAGCCATCCTCAGCCGGGCGGTCTGCTTCTGTGGGAGGAAAGCTCCGACTGGGGAGGGTACACCTGGCACTGTGCTCACGGCCCTGGCTCCGTGCCCCACACCCGCACCCCGTGCCCGCTGCTGCTGAACCATGCCGAGGGGTTTGCTGGACAGAGCAGCACAGCCCCAGGCTCCCACACATCTCCCCGGGTGCTGCAGCACCAAACCCCAGCCTGATTTCAGCTGCGATGGGGCTGAGGAGGGGCTCAGCCTGGAGCGAGGGCACACGTGAGCCTGGCGCTGTCTGGGGACGCTCTCAAAGCATCCCAGCGGCTACTTGTGAGGTTTTCCCTCGGTCCCTACTCAGTGAGCTACAGCCATCCCTGTCCCTCGTGGGGTCAGGAAAAAGGCAGCAGGGCACCGCTGGCAGCCCCAGCCGTGTGTGTATTTGCGCGTGTACGTGTGGGTACGTGCACCTGTGTGTGCACGGTGCCCACCGCAGAGCCCCGGCCCCTCGCCCCCTGCACAGCCGCCCCAGGAAGGACGCAGGTCCCCCAGCGCGTGGGATCGGGTTTGCCTTCCCCACAAACCAAAGCCTGGCCTGGCACAGACCCGGCTCCCATCCGAGGGGCCAGGACAGCGCCGCGGCTCCGAGCTGCGCGCAGGTGGGAGCAGCTCTGCTGCGGGCCGGGGTGGAAACAGAAACAAAAAGGCGAGGACAAAAACAGAGAGTTCTTACCAGTTGTACCAGTACCCGCTTGAGCCAGTGAAGGGCTGGGACCGAGCGGGGCAATTTATACCGCGCCGCAGCAGAACGGTGCCCGAGCTATTTACAGAACAGTTAGAGCATGATTCAAAGCGGGAATGCAGGATTAAACCCAATGAAAGCCGGGGTCAGCTGACGCGCCGCGGCCATTGTCTCCCCAAACCCCAAGTCGCGGAGTTATTTCATTAGCTTTCACATTCGAGTCGCCCGCTTTGTTGGGTTTGTTGGCAAGGAGATTTGGAGTTTGCCTGCATCAGCCGAATGCGTGCCAAGACCCAGCCCGGCCCTTGCAGACAAAGCCCCCGCCAGCCCCGCTTCAGGAGTTTTGGAGCCAGGGACTTGATCCCTCCAACCAGCCGGCACGCTGCCCCGGCGCTGGAAGCACTCAAATCTGCTGAGGTCGGCTCTTTCCTTGCACAATAAAACTGCCCGGAGCTTCCCAACAGCCCCTCAACACCTGGGGCTGCCCGTCTGCACCTCCCCAGCCAGGGAAAGCCCCCGGCACAGCGGTGGGGACCCTGTGAGGTCCCTGGGCACAGGGGCACAATGGGAGGGAACAATGGGGGAGCAGGGCAGCCCCGGGACCCTGGGGCCACAGCACCAGTACCAGACGGTGCCAGGTATCGGGGGCCCCTTCCTTTAGCCCCCTACCCTTCTGGGGCCCCCCATGCAGTGGCTGAGCCCTGCAGTGCCACCAGCACATGGGGACAAAGCCAAGGCCAGCAGCAGGTGCCGGCAGCCTGGGCCATGGCCCGGCCGCAGCAGCGCGTGCCCCTGCTGGGGGTCCCTGCTGCTATGCAGTGCCCACAGCCACCCCCGGAGGAGGGGGACCTTCCCTTGTCACCCCAGCAAGTGTCACACAGCATTAGCGGGGCCCAGACCTGCTCCCTTCCGCACACAGCATGTCCTGGGGGGGCTGCAGCGGCTGTGCCGGCAGCCCCAGCAAAGTGCTGCAGCCCCCAGTGGCATCTCCAGCCTCTCCTCCTGCCCCAGGATCCCGGGGTGACCGCGGGGCTCCTCCACCAGGGGATTCCCATCAGAGCCTGCCCCGATGCACACACAGCCTTAGGGCAGCATCACACCGGGGTCAGTCCCTGCAGTCTGCAGCCACTGTGGGTGCCCAGGGAGCCCCAGCCACGCACAGCAGGGCCACACGGAGCTGCAGACGCTGCAGGTGACCCTGCAGCTCTGCAAGAAATCGCTTCACACAACAGCCTGGTTTGGGCAGGTCTGGTTTGTGACTGAGTGCCCACCACAGCCCCCAGCCCTGCTGCAGGACCCTGCTCCATCCCCGTGCCCGGGGGCTGTGCAGCCTCGTGTCCGCCCCCAGCTCCGCGGCTGGTTCAGGAGGGGCTGCCCCAGGGCCCAGCACAGGGCACGCACAGCCCCACAGCTGCCCCTGCGCGTCCCTTCCAAGCCTGGGGGGAGCTTGGCAGCCTCGATCCATCTCCTGTCTCTGCCAACGGCCCCAGAAGGTGCCCGTCTCCCAGCCCCATCCAGGGGGGACACAGGCCCAGGGACAAAGGTCGAGGCAAGGCTCCCACCCCGTCCCCGAATGCCAGGGCTCGTGGCAGGGACTGTCCCATGGCTCTGCCCCACTGCCTGGCCCAGCCCATGGCAGCCCCATCCCAGCCAACTGGGACCAGTATGGGAGGAAGCTGGGGGTGCCCCTGGTGCTCCCTGGCAGGGCTCTGCCTGTGCCCGGGGCCAAGTGTGCCCCCACGGCCGAGGCTGCTCGAGGCCGTGCAATGCCCGGCTCCCTGCCGGCACCCCAGAGGCTGCGCTGGCTCCGCGTGTGAAATGCTGCAAGCCGTGGGTGCGAGGTGCTGGAGCAGCCCCAGGCTGGGTTAGGGACTGTGCAGGGTGCTGGGCTCAGCCCTGCCTGCAGGACAAGCCACCCTCGGGGGTGTGCGGGGCCTGGCACCATCCAGGGGCAGGCGATCTCATCCCTGGTGCACCCCGGGACTCCCCGACACCACCCTGCCCCTTGTTTGGAGGCAAACCTGCAGCCAGAGGCAGCAGGGAAGGAGCCTTCACCCCATGCCCAACGCACACAAGCAGCGCTCCCACGGCCCAGGCAGATGTTTGGAGAAGGGGAATAATAAAATCCCAGCAGCAGCCCTTGGCAAGCCCCAGAGGATGGCTCAGGCTGCTGCGGCTGCCCCTGGCGCAGGGCCGGCTCCGCGCTGCCCTGCACCCCCTGCACCCCGAGCAGCACCAGGGGCTGTTGGTTTTGGAAGGCTGCAGCCTTTACGCAACGCCGAGCGCTCGCACTTTGCACGCTGCCGCTTTGCGCACGGAGGCTGGGCAGTGCCGCGGCCCCGTCCTCACCCTGCTGGAGCAGAGGGACCAAAACACCGCATCCAGCCCCCACCAGGCAGGCTCGCAGCAGCAGCCTCCAGCTCAGAGTTTTATTGAGGTTTTTGCACAAAATAAACACCAAGGTCACGGCGCCAGCTGCAGCACACGACAGCCTGCCCCCGGCGTGCCGGGCGGGGGCGGGGGCGCGGGGCCGGGGGCGCCCCTCAGCTGTTCTCGAAGCAGCCCCGCTGGTGCCACTGCTGGTCCCGCACGCGGCGCACGGACTGGATCAGGGGCTGGTTGGCGTCCCACTCGTTCCAGTGCCGGTACTCGCCCTTCTCGAAGACGTGCTGGCGGCCCCGGTACCCCGGGTACTCGTAGCCCACCCACCTGCGGGACACGGGGCGGCACTCAGTGGCACCGTGGGGTGGGGAAGGGCCCCCCCATGCCCTGGCTCCGCTGCTCCTGCAGAGCCCCAGGCAAGGGCCAGGAGCCATCACTGAGCCCCAGGGATGCTGTCCCAGTCCCCAGACCTGGGGATGATGGTGGGGTGGAGGAAGCTTCCCCGGCCCACTGCAGCTGCTGCGCTGAGCACCCCCCACAGCCGCCCACACGACCCCCCGGTGCTGTGGTCCTTACGTTCCGTTCAGGGCCCTGACGCTGGCCACGCGGTCCTGGAAGCCGTGGGCCCAGAGGCTGGGGACGTCGTCGTCCACGATCTCCATCTTCCGCCCGGTGTAGCCCACGTTCTCAAAGAGGTGGATCTTGTGGTCGGGGCTGTCCTGGGGGACACACGGGTGAGGGGCTGCCCCAGGGACCCCCGCCCCCCAGCCCCGCAGACCCCATCACCACCCCTACTCACGATCTGGAGGGGGCGGATGGACATCAGGCTGTCACTGTTGTGGCTGTTGGACCAGGAGTCCCAGCGCGGGTAGTCCCCCTTCTCGAGCACAAACTGCTCCCCGGCAAAGGCTTGTCGCTCGAAGCCCAGCCACCTGCGGAATGAGGGGGTCACGGCCACCCCTGCACGGGGACAGCGTCCCAGCGCAAGGTGGGGACCCCTGGCCTCGGGGCTGGTCTGGCCTCCGCCTCCCCGACTTACGGGCCGGACTCCACCTGGATGGAGCCAACCTTCTCCAGCTCCTTCTCAGCCACGTTGGGGAGCTCCTCCGTCAGCTCGCACCTCCTGCCCTGGAAGTTCTCCAGCTCGTAGATGGTGACCTGGGGAGGCAGAGATGGCAGCAGCCGGGGAGGGACGCATCCTGCAGCGCTGCAGGACAGCACACCCATGGGAAATGTCTGCACAGCAAAGGCAACCCTTGCACGGAGGCGCTGGGGGGTCTCAGCACCGCGTCCCCTTGCAGGGGGACACCGTGCAGGGACATTGCTCCCCTCGTGCTCGTGGGCGATGCTTGGCAGCCAGGTTCCAGCTGAAGGTGCTTGCTGGGGAAGCACAGGCTGGTGTTTCAGCTGTGCCAGGCTGGAGCCCAGCTCCCCGGCTCGAAGGCAGCGCCGCAGACACAGAGGGTTTGTGCCCGCGGAGCTCCGGGGCCGCTCGGCTGCGGTTTCCTGCCCCAGGGCCGGGTTCGCAGCACATCGCTTCCTCCTCGGGTTCCCACCGATCCTATCGCCTGCTGTGGCCTGCTCCAGCCCTGGGAACCAGCTCATGTTTTGGTATTTTCATCTCAAGCCCCAATGGGGCCATGGCTGGAAACCCTTGGGCCTAGGACAGGGGCGTCATGGGGGCAGCAAAGGATGGAGATGACACCCGTGGGCCTCGGGAACTTCTTCCAGCCCAAACCAGCTCCTGGTACCTCTCTGCCGTCTGGAAGCTGAGAGCCCCGTGTGCAGGATTCGCTCCCCCCCAGCCTCCCGTGACCTTGACTGTGCCTTCGTCCCCCGCTGGGGAAGGGCTGCAGCCCCTGCAGAGCTCCCAACTCATTTATCTCTGTCCCAAGCACCAAGAATTAATTGTGCTGGCTGTGGCACCGCACCTCTGTCCTTACAGAGGAGCAGACGACAGCTTCCCCAGCAGTTTCTCAGGCTGCCCTTCGAGCTGCAGGGCTCAGCGGCGCGGCACCGGTGCGGATGCTGGGCCGCAGCTTCTCACAGACCCAGCCCAGCCTCCCGCTAACCCACGGGCGTGAGAACTGCGACCAGCAAAAACACCCGGGGAAGGAACGCTGCTGCTCGCACCGCCAGCCGTGACAGTGCTCCATCTCCTGGAGCAAAGCGCTGTGCAGGCGCCAGGCAGAATCCCTGGGAAGCCACAAACGCACGAGCTGGCGTCTCCTCCTGCAGGCAGCTGTAAATCATCGAGACAGAGCCGCCGGCAGCCCCGACACACGTGTGGACACGTTTGTCCCAGCAGTGACATTGCCACCCTGCTTGCTTCGCCAGCCCGCACCGCAGCGCTTTGGCACGGGTGAGACTTCGGCACCCGCTGCGCTGCACGGTGGGCGGCAGCACCCAGCAGAGCCAGCCCGCCGTCGGTTGCCACCCCATACCTTGTAGTTGCCACCGTACTCGCCTGCGCCCTCCCCGGTCGCCATCTGCTCGGGGGAACTTTGCTGCTCGGTCATCGTGCCTGGAAAAACGAATCGCCGGAGGTCAACGCGGCACCGGCTTTATGCGAGATGTGAGTCGTTAAAGCAGAAAGGGGATGAAGAGCAGGTAACAGAAAATAACGCAGTCTGTGCTGAGCGGGACAGCTGCAGGCTCTGGCACTTCACGGGGATGCCCAGGGCAGAAGCACTCGTGCATTTGCCATCCTCTCCCCCCTGCACCCTCACCCGGTGCTGCTGCACGGGGCCAGAGCAGCCTGGGCTGGCCCTGGTCACGCTCCAGGTGAGCGCGGATCCTGCTCCCACCCTGGGAAGCCGCCCCAGGTGCTCATCGAGCTCGTGTCTAAAAGCCTGGCCTGTTTCCAGCAGGGATTTGCCTGCTCTCAGCTCCCAGCGGCCGATAGCCGTCCCCACCACCCCAGCAGGCTGAGCAGCCCCGGGGGTAGGAGATGTCCCCAGCCCACGTGGGGCTGCACCAGCCCATGGGACAGCAGCGGGACCACCTCTGAGCTCCGGCAACATCTGCCAGCAGCACCGGGGTCCTGTCTGAACGGAAACCCCCAAGGGGTCATCAAGACTTTAAAAGGAGTAAAAGACCCAGAGCTCAAGGCGCATCCTTATTGTTAAGGGCACCCCGGCAGCACCACTTCTTGCCCAGCGCTAGCACAACTCCCGCTACAACACACTCGGTGAAGCCCCGTCCGGTCCCAAGAGCGGGTCAGGTCGCTACCTCTCCTGGTGAGCTCCCGCGCTGGTGGCAGGCGGCAGCCCCGCTATTTATGGGCTGCGGCTGAACAGGGCAGCATTTTGCTCGGACGCTGATGCAGCAGCCGCGTCCACCCGATTCCGTCCGTGAGATTTCATCTCAATAGCGTGGGCTCGCGGCGCTCCATGGGAGCGGTGTCCAGATTTCTCCCGGCTGCCCCTTAAAAATGCGCCACTCGCTCTGCCGCAGATTAACGTCGAAATTCGCATCAGCACGTTCACGCTGCTTCTTGCCAGGTTCTCTGGAAAACTCTCCCATCAGCAGTAAAGGGGAGGGTTTAGCCTAGAAACAGGCACAGCGCAGAGCCAAAAAAATAAAAATAAAATAATAATAAAAAAATATTGCAGCTTGTTTGGGCTCGAGCACAACAGGGCTGTGCTGGTGCCCCGATGCAGGCTCTGTCCCAGCAGCAGCACCTCCACCACGTCCCCTCTCCCTCTCTGCACCCTGCTGAGCCTCCTGCCCCTGCGCTCGAGGAGGTGAACGGGGCTCTGGGGCCTCGTACGTGGGTGGATTCATCTGCACAGGCAAAGCACGATCATACGGGGAAAAATGGGCAGCCCTTCTGTAACGTGCCAAGCTGAGGAGCCCGTGCTGTGGGAAGCAGGCCCGACTCCCGGTTCTCCAGGCTTTATTCCACCCCCAGCAGCGCTGAAGTGCTGGAGACACCCGACCTGGTGGCTGCAGGGTGCCCTCACCGAGTCCAGGGGGAATCCCAGCGTTGGGGTTATCATCATCCGACCTGCTGTCAGTGGGCCTTTTGAAACGAAGAGCTAGACCCGAAGCATTTAACGAAATTGCCAAAAAGCTACAGCCCTCCTCGGCCAGATCGGTCAGCCTGGAGTCAGTCCCACAGCCCCAGGGCTGGACAACTGCCCCTCTGCGGCCTTGCCCAGCTGGGAACACCCCAAGACGAGCACTCTGCTGCAACCCCTGCATCGTGCCCGCCTATTTGAGATGTTTCTGTAACCCCCTCACGCCCACCCCACGCCAGGGCCCCCCAGGAGCACAGAGCTGCAGCGCCGTGCTCAGCCTCCCGCAGCCGTGGGAGCCTCACCCTCCGTGGCCAGAGGCAGCACCCGGGGCTGGGGCCTCCCAGGAGCAGGGGTCTGCCTCCCAGCAAGGCACAGCCCCACAGGGCAGCAGAGCTCTGCACAAGCCTCCCGGTCACTGCCCTACACAGATGCCAGAACAGACAGTTCAATGCGGTTCGTTTCCATCATGGTTCTTTTTCATGAAGCCTCTTGGCGGTGAAAGATAAACCCACTTCCATACAGAAGGAAGACTCAAAGGAGAGAGTGGAAGGCATTGATCTGCCCCTTTTCCCAAACGTAACTTCCAGATGACAAGCACGCAGCTCTCCTTACCAGTCCCCTCCTTACCAGCGTCCCCCCGCACACCGAGCTCTGCAGCGCCCACAACTCTCCCTTACCCAACCTCCCGGAGCCTGCACAGGGGAAAGGCAAAAGGGACAGAAGGGATACGGGATCGCAGTGATTTTTCTTGCTAACAGAACTCAGTTTCCTTTTGCTGTCAGTCTCTTCAGTCCCTTTCAGAAATCCTTACAGTGTACTGTTAGGAAATGCTAATTGTGCCAATACAATGTACAACAGACAGAATAACTTTTATTACTTAGGAAATTGTGTTGTACAAACTATTTTTTATAGCACAATATAGTTATTGTGTGACCCATATTTACAAATTCTATAAGGCTATGTGGAACATAGAAAATTTTTTACCTCCTTTAAGAACAGGCTCGATCCTGTCTTCACATTCAATAATGGAAAGAGAAAATCCACAAACCATTAGACCTCACCTCTCCTCCTCTTCCAAATCCCAAGTCGAGTCAGAAGTTATTGCAGGTGGCGTTTTTGAGAATATTTGGAGCTGAGAGGACGCCTGCTGGGGAGGGAGACCTGGGCAGGGAGACGTGCTGACCCCCAGGAGCCATCTCCAGCCCCCCACAAGGACACCCACCACGCACGTCCCTGCTCACACCGGCACGAGGCAGACCCAGGCTGGACCAGAGGCTCCCAGACTTGGTGGTCCCAGGGAAGAAGCCTCTGAGTACCAGATCCCCAAATCCATGCTGAAGCTCCGTGGAGCCTTGTGTCTGCCACAAAAGCCCTGTCCTCCCTAGGCGGCCACCCCCCTCTTTTCCCATCACCCACGTGAGGATTCACATTCGCTTTTCCTTCCCAGCACGTACTTGAGCATGCACAAGGCGCAGAGCAGGACGTTGGTGTGGACACGTCTCACACACCCCATCTTCCCCACACCCCATCTTCCAACGAAACGAGCCGCCCCGAGAAAGGGGCCTTTTACTGAGTCTGGGATGGCAGCACTCCTGGGCACGCAGTCCAGAGGCTCAGATAAAAGCGTGCCGAAGACACCCTTGCTTTCTACAAGCAGTAGGAAGGGCAACAAATATCTTAGGAGCAGCCACGGATGCTTTCCTGAGTAAGGAGTAGAGAGAGAAGTTCCTTTTGCCGGGGTACAGTTTTTAGAGCACTGTGTTTGTAACTATCTGCCTTAGAACAGCCCTGATCCCACTAAGGGATTTTGGTGTACCAGGTCTCCATGGAACACCTTGACACCAAACCATGGCTCGGTTAACACCTGGGGCAGGAGGCATCAGGAGAACGAACTGCAATCAGGAAAGTCTTTCTGAATCCCACAAACCACGTGCTTCCATTTTTTAAAGCGATGCATACGCCACTGATGCAGCTCTTTAAGGAAGCAAAAAAAGCCTACCAGCTGCAAAGGAAGGGACGAGGGCACTGCCTTCCCCTGCGAGGGCCGGGCTCTCCATCGTGTTCTATGTCACTCAGACACTCAGAGCAGGGCAGGTTCCTCTAACTAGAGACAAAGCATACCTGAACAACGTGCTGCAGCTAAGAGCTCGTCCCACTTCATATGAACAGCAAACACGGTACGTGGCAGAAAGTACAGGTGTAAGAAACTCAACAAGCATTTAGAATTAAAATAAAGCGTATACATAAGTGTACTATAGTATGTTCGATCATTTATGTAGTAACATCTTCATAGATCTTTTATTACACAGTGAGAACCCAAAGAGAATAAAGTAGGGATTTGATTTTTATATAACATCAAGAAATGGCAAAGCAGAAAAAAACACTTTCCCATTCAACATTCTAAAGATGCTTTTTAATTAGACATTTAAGCATTAAACATTTCTCAGTAGTAGGTTAAACTACTAAATACAGTAAGTTTCAGTGCATTGTCCAAGCAGATGTGGAAATGCATACACATTCAAAGGGCTTTGTGGACACCTCGCTTTAATCCCCTCGGTTCCCTCATACACAGAGCAAATACTGCAGTTAAAGAACTCCTGGCCTTCATTTATCAGACCAAGAAACAGTAAATCCTCCAACTACTGGTAACGCAACACTGCCAGCTTGCTGAATTCTACACTTAAGCCTGTGTAAATATTCTGGTAAGCAGGGGAAATGTACCTGATTTTAGATACTTTTTAAAGTAAGCCCCACTCCATCTGCATAACAAGAGGAAAGCGATCGTTCTCTTCTCTCACACACCAAAGGCTGCTGCTCAGAGCTGTGATGTGCCTGCGACACACAGGATGGAACTGGTGCTGCACCTTGAATGCTGCCTTAAAAAATCCCAAAAGACACGCGTGCAAAGCTCATCTTAAAGATTTGCCTGTTCAGGGCAGGGAAGAAAATATGGGCAACTTTTTAAAATTAGCTACGAGCAGCTCCTTCGCAGTCGGGTTGACTGCACTCAGATGGAAGTCTGTCTCCCATGGTCCAGGACTAAAAGCGACATGGAGTGAAACAATGGGCAGAAGTCTTGGGGGGCAATTTCTTAGTTGGTAGCAGAAGAGGATGTAAAATCGCAGTGGTGGCAACAGCTCTGGTACGAAATAGGGCAAAGCAGCAAGTATTTTATTTTTTTTTTTACATAAGAGAATCATCCTTATTTCATCTCCATGAAGTACAGGGAGCTGCGACTGAAACCAAATCTGGGAGAGAGATGTGCATATGGGACTCGCCTCTTGACACACTGCTGTTATTTCCTACGAGCAGACTGGGACTAAAAATCCCCTCATCTGCGTCTCCTCCGTGAGAAGAATTGGCACATGGTTTTGGCAGCGACAGGCTCGATAGACAGCAGACCCGGCATGCCACTCTGGCTAGCAGATGCACCGTCGTGGCAACCCCACACGAATCCAGCTTTCTGAAAAGCTGATCATAAGAAAAAGGACAAAGAGTTCAAGTGCTGGTGCTTTATCTGTAGTAGTTAGAGGACCCGCCAGCAGGGCTGAGGAAGCAGGGAGCGGCTGCAGGAGGGCCCGGAGGGGAGCGAAGGGGAGCAGAGCAGAGCAGAGCTCGCGCCTTGGCTCGCCGTTCCCCGCTGCGTCGTGAGGAACACTGACACGACAGAATAACCTCCCTTCCGGGGCTACATTTTTACAGGTTTACTGAAAAGAGCACTTATTTGGGGAAAGAATAAAGTGTGTCTTAAATGGACATCTCGGCTGATATTCCAGAATCTGTATTCAAAGATGTTGACGTATTTGAGATATTAGTGATATTCGTAACACTCGTGTTATGCGTGAGACTATCTATTAGGACATCAGTCTTATCAAAAGAAAAGTAAATCTGAGAAACTGAAGATCACATTTAGGTTATCCCACAAAATCAGCATAAAAATAAAAACTTAAAACTGCTATTTACAGGTTAATGAATAAAAATATGAAGTGGGACTATCCAAACTGCTATTAAAGTGACATTCAACAATTAACTGGAACCCTGATATGAGTAGAACATCCTCCCTCTTCCCTTCCTTTTGTTATAAAAAACAGTATTTACAATTTATATATATATATATATTTTTAAAGAGAACTGGTTGACATTATTGCTTGATCCTTTTAGGAAAGACATTCCAATGAAGTAATTATTCCACATGCTGACAAAACACAGAATATACCACTTCAAGAGTGACAAAAATTAACAATTTGTTCATCTAAAAATTATATCGATCTGCTAGATCAGCAGATCACATGTAAATATAAGCCAATCAAAAATACATTTTACAAAAAAATAATCAAGTCTCCTTTTTCAGTATGGCAGTAAACATAATTTGTTCTTTCACTCTCACCTTCCACAAATTTCATTCTAAATAGGAGCTTACTATATTTTCACAAAAAAGATAAATTTGATTAAAATTGTTATTTTCATAAACAAACACAAAGCCCAGCCTTACACCTAACACATCTACCAAAAGTCATACTTTTGAGTTGCTGAACGCATAGGTAGAAATGGAGTCTCTGTTCAACAATGAGGGGGACTTCTCCAGTGCACAGCACTCCTAGATCAAATATTACAATCTTCCAAGACTTTCTGAAGTGCTAACTATGAACCACAGGTTCTTCTTCCAGTAGGTCTAAAGTGACTATCCTTCCATACCCAAAAAGATACAGCTTTGTATTTGACTATGAATATTAAGCAGCTTTCTCCACAAAACAGGAAGGCACCATGCACATAGCAGTTGAGGCAGGAAGCAAACAGCAGCAACATGACGTGAATTTTAAGTTCAGATGAGTTAAGGCTTCTGTTAAACTTCTTTATCTTCTTCTAGTTAGAATCACTATCTGCAAAGAAAGGAAGACACAAACTACTGAAGTAACTGTACGAGACGGTCAAGAAAGCCGTCAGACACTTCTCAGTGTCTGCATCAGGAAAGCCCCAACAAACGTGTCTTGCATCTTGGTCTTGCCCCATCTGACACACCAGATGTCCCAGAACTGTCCAGAACGCTGCTGAAACAGCATACTCTAAAGATTTCAAAACGTGTACAGGCCTCACTTATTCAATGACAGGCTCGTTCTTGTTTGATGGAGGCACTATGAAATGGCAGTACAAACGGACTGAGAGTTGTTGAAATAAAATTGCCTGCAGAGAATCTGTGAAAATGAATCACCTGTGCATTAACCTTCAAGGAAACATGCTCTGCCTCAGCACAGGTTTACTTTACATTCCTGGATGCACATTTCATAGTAAGAGCCTGCTTTAATATTTATGCTTACAGAGCTGTCACGGTGACACATTAAGGAAACATTTTCCACTTTTCTTTTAATCATTGCAGGCTTTCATTTAGCAAAGCCCCTCTTTCCATGTCAGAAGGTACCTTTTTCAAACCTGATTCTCATAATGGCTCTGTCTCTTCTTTGATTTCAGCTCCTTCAGCCACTGAGGAGATTTTTCTTCCGACCTAAAATATATAAAAACACTCTCCTTACTCTTTCATTATGAAAACTCATCATGAAAAAAAAAAAAAAAAAAAAAAAAAGAAAAAGAAAGAAATACACGATTTTCTCTAAGGCCTCAGGAAGCCTGCTTGCATTATTTCTCTTCCACCAAAGCATTAGCGTCGTTCTGGCTCATGGAAGTCTCTCACCTGTCCTCCTTCTCTACACTGGAGGGCAGTATTCTGCTACCAGGAGTTCCAAGCTGTGATTTAGGGGATTTGAACGGCTGAGCAGAACCTGTTTCACCAGGACTCTCTGACTCGTGTCTTTTCCGCAGTTGGGCCTAAAAAATAAGAATAAGGGTCCTTTTTTTAAGGCAGCATTCAGACTTTCTTCGCAATGCAAAACAAATCACTCAGATTTATAAGAACAAAAAAATCCATGCCTGAAATCAGTGAAGGGATTCCTTCTAAATCTACACAGCTTTGAATGCACATTTACTATTGCAAAGCTGTTTATTTTTCCAAATCAGTAAAAATTTCTATCCAACAGTTAAAGAGCAAGAAAGTGCAAAAGTGAGAAAGATATCACACACACACCCCAAGCTGCATGGTCATCGTCAGCAGCATTCCAAGTGCTATTCTTAGAGAGCATCTGCAGCTACTGAAGCAGTAAGTCTGATCCGACGTGTCCTGCCTTTGCTCACCTTGAGAACAGAATGGTCCATTCCTGGAAATATGGGAAGTCTCTGAGCGGGTACAGAAGACAATCTCCCAGTACGCTGTGTCTTTTCTTCCTCATCAGAATCTTCCTGTTGCATAGTTTTCTTCTCTTCTAATCATTAAAAAAAAAAAAAAAATCAGAGAGGGAAAAAATTAGTCAGCAAGCTTTTCATTTATATCTTGTTCTAGACCTCTGCCTCTGTTCAAAAAGTTACTAAGAGTAATATTAATACACCACAGAAATGGGTTCAACACTCCAATGCAACAAACACGCTAAATACTCAGCAATAGAAAGGTTTCTTGCTGGCAGACATGAGGGAGCAGAAGAAGGTACTCCTGAGTTAATGAATGTTGCTGCTTCTGAACATCTCAGTTGATCACAGAAGGTGAGATTAACTTAGACTGGAAGAGAGAGCTGAAAGTTATCTGTCCTACCCCTGCCCAAAGCCGGGCTTTGATACAAAGCAACCAAGAAGCTCAGTCTGCATGCAGCAGACAAACGTGCAATGGCATGGTTGCCTTTATGTGTACCAGGCCCTTTAGCTGATGATTTATTCCAGCTTCCTGTGCAGCATATATCAAGGTTAAGTCTTCAGAATATTTTAGGTCTGTTAGATCTGCACCAAAGCAAGCTGCACATGCCTAACAGCATTTCCACTGATTAGGAGGCTACAGGAGAGATCAGTTTGATCACACGTTCTTCTGTATATTCATAGGCTTTAAGGCAAAGCAAATGGCAGGTCACAAAACTTACTTTTTTTTTTTTTTAAGAGGACCCCACAGTTACAAAAACATCACCAGCCTCTCAAAAGAACAGGCCACAAAACACAAATTATTTCTTTGCTCACGGAAACATCAAAGAATATCTGCAGCATGTATCGCCATAGCACCAGAGTGCTACAGGTATTAAGTCATGGATCTGAGCGTGAGCACTGAACCTTTCAATCACTTCCATAAGCAAGGCTTCTCCATGCCTGATGCATTTCTGTATTGCATCCTCAGTAATAGGACGGGCCATGAGGGAGATGTTTTTAATAGAATGGATTCACAGGAGGTGATTTTTCCTTAACTAGGCTTCTTTAGTCATGTAGTACTTAAAGACGCCAGAAAGAAAGAACATTTCTGAGATATCCATAGAACATGACCAACTACAACTGCTCGTAGCAAAGCCATGCAGGTTTAGATATAAAGAACAGGGTAGAGAATGCATCCAACCATAAGCAGCTTCTAAACTTAGAATTTTCTCCATGAACAAACTTATATCAGCTACAAGAAGCTGAAGATTACATTGAAGCCCTCCTTCACCCTGGCCTTTTGTAGCTCTGGCTAGCAGGGCTTTCTTCAGTTCACAGACCCCAGGGGCCGGAGGGGAAGGCTGGATTCAGAGGATGACCCAGAGATGGGAAGCAGCAGCTGCTGTTAGACCTTGATGCAACTTCAGGTATGTTACATCACTCAAAAAATCCTGCCCTTCCAACCCAGTCAGTTACAACTAATTATTTCAGATAGTTTAGGCATACCTGTAGAATCTTTAAACATCCAGGTACTATCTGATTCTTCTGTCAAAGAAAATCTATTTTCAAACTCCAGCCCTCTGCTTCTTCTAAGGGAGTGGGAAATAGGAGCCCGATGGCGCCTCTTCTTGCTGAGCTGCACACGGGTTTTCAGAGCACTGGAGTCCAGAACAGTGGTTTGCTATAAAAAGAAACAAAAACCCTTATTTTCAACCAGACTGGAAAGAAAAGTCACCTCCTCCATAATGACTTCCTACCCTACTTTGAAGCATTAACCCATTCAGTTTAATTAAGAAACACATATATATTTGCTTGATTACTATTATTGTAGTTACTTAAAACTATATTAAAGAGAATTTATGATGAGGCTATGCTACGTTATGGCTAACTGGGTGCAGTGCTGGTTCTTTGATCTCTCTTGACTGGATATCTCATCTGCATGAATTACTTTCACTAAATGAATTCATAAACCAGTAACTGCAATAAATAGGATTTTCGTTCCTAAAGAGTTTTATGAATGCAGGCCATGCTAGCTACCAATAGCTGAAGGCTGATCAGAAAACTGGGATCGAAAAAGAGCGACTGCACTCAATTCTGCTGCAGGTGAGGGCTATAATTTAATTGTTCGAGCGGGTTGCCAGCCACAGAAATTTCAAGCCGGCTCACCAGGAACAGGCAGACCGCAAGGTAGTGTCACGGCATTCAGAAAATGTTTGTTATCTGTCATTTCACAAAGCTCTGTGCACAGCAGAAATGCAATTACATTTGCAAAGCAAAAGGAGGAGCTGTATTTTTTTATTTCTTAAAGGCAAGTTGTTTTTAGAGACGTGCCTGCACTCAGCAAACACCACTCGGCCTCTTTCTCTTCCCAAGGTATGTTCTGTTTGTTTTCAAGAGATTTCAGGTCAGGAGTAAGTCACTCACTAAAACAGAGTGTTGTCATCCGTACATTAAGTAATGCTTTTAACCAGACACCTTAAGCTGCCCAGATTACTGCACGACATGGAGCCTTCTCTACTACCTGCAGAACCGCTGACATTCAGACAAACGCCAGCCATTCGCGCTGCTCCGCTTCCCTTCCAGAGCAGGGGGCACGCGGGATCTCCTGCCCAAGGGCTACTGACACCAAGGCCGAGGCGTTCGCAGCGAGGGAGCTCACAGCAGTGGGCTACCAAACACAGCCTGCTCCTGAGCCTGGCTCCGTTTCACAGCCCGAGTGGGCTGGAAGATGAGAGCAGCACCTGCTTTGGCAGAACACGGGCTGCTGCAGGTCCCCGTGGATGGCACACCAGAGGAGAGAGCTGGCTGGAGGCTCTTTCTGACAGCCCACGCAGGAAGCAGCTGTGATTTTAACAGCCAGTTCTGCTGCACCAGACCAAACTGCCTCCAGCACAAGCCTGCTTGCATCCCTCATACGTTTTACAGAGCAGTCTACTCATCAATTCAGAAGGCGTAATGACGCTTCGACAGGCCAGGCAGTGTTTCTGAGACCTTCCTAGCAGCCGCGTTAACCATTTCAGCTGGGAGCCTTGACCTTACCAATGTATCTGTCATCAGATATTACATAATACAAAACAAGTGCACAAACTCTTACCCGAGAAAAAACCTAACTTCCTAGATGCTATCCTGAATATGAAGAATCAACAGTTGCATTAGTGAGCACATCAGAGAACACTAAACTTCATCTGACAGCATTGCAGAAACTACTGTTTCTATACTAGCTGCAAGATTCTTAATTATGAAAATTCTTAATTATGAAAAAGCCTTTAAAATGCAATTCTAAGCTTCTACAGAAAGAGCCCAATTGTAAATAAGAAAAATATTAATAAACATCTTTATATTCTCAAGTCTGCATGTCCCACAGCACAGCAATCACTAGCTATCTGGGTTATTTAATTACGCTTCTGGTGTTCGCAGAGCCATTTAACTCTTCCGTTACAGCTCACTGAGGAGCAGAAAGAGAAGCAGCAACGTTATTAAGCCATGGGCAGACATTACCATGGCCAATAACTCACTGGAATCTCTCAAAACCTAAGCCTTAGAGAAACTCAAAGTACTCCACAGCTTCACTCAAACTTTTCAAGCAGGAAGTCAGCTGGGAAAATTCATGTGATAAAGAAAAGGCAGAGGAAGTCTGAGTGCAATTTGTGGAAAATAATACTTTGCAATGGCTAGTGCTGGAAACAGCCCAGTTAACAAAAGCAGAATGCCTCCTTTCCCATTCCGGTGACTCACATCAATGAAGGAGAAGTCAGTGGTCTTCTCATCAGGGTAGGTGTCTCCTGGAGGAGGTAAATCAGTCCCATCAGTAGAGTCCATGTCAGTGCTCGAACGGTCCAAACTTGTGCTCCTTTGGTCTTTTGAGAAGTCATGGTGATCAACCAGGGAGGCAGGTTCTGTTTGGGAGGACAGTGACGATGGCTGGCTATTTGGTGGCTGCTTTCTTGTTGAAATGACATCGTTTTCCGATGACGGAGATTCAGGCACAAAGCTGCAAGTTAAGAAAATAAAATCTATGAGACTTCAGCGTGAAAAAAAACAAGCAAGGATATTTTGGATCACATGCCAACAATCACAAGGTAACCCAGCATGCTGAAGCATTTATGAACTGCTCCAAAATAGGGTCAGATCACGCAGGGTCAGACACAGCGTGCAGTCAGAGGGGCAGGCCCCACACCACGCTGAAGGCAGACACTCTTCCCTTGAGATGGGGAGCTGGGGGGGCTTGAGGGAGGCTGGGACCTTCCCTTATCCTGGGGTGTCTCTGAGCCATTCCTGTCACTGACACAGCTGGGGATGAGCTGAGTGGTGAGCAGCGGGCAGCAACCGAGCTTGGGCTCCCCAGGAGCAGCCACACAGCCCCACGACCCCCACAAGGGTGTCACACCGCTTCCAGCAGCCCCCCAAAAACCTTCCCTTGGCAAGGCCAGCACGGGAGGGAGTCCCTACCAAGACTGTGGCCGTGTTCAGTAACATTTCCTTAGCAGCAGGTTGTAGGAAACACAGCAAGACTCTGCTGTCAGCAAGGAGAGCACTGTTGTGCATCTGATTTTTAGGAGGCTCCAGTTGAAAACCAAAATCTGAAGTGTTTAGGGAGTTCAGCTTTTTTTTCTCTGCTCAATAGGAGTCTTTTGTTATTAAGCACCTTTTCTGGAGGCAAGTATTTAGGAAAACTGTTCTAAAACACAACATCCGAATGCGCCCGTATGAATAGACGCACGTTTTGAACAACAGACCTTGGTGCTTGATACAGCCCACAGCGACGGCAGTCTGGGGAGGAAAGCACTCAGGAGCCTACTGCTGAATAACAGCTCTCTACCAAGCAGCAGGACATGATATAATTTCCAGCCTGGCACAGAGGATACTGCACAGAGGGTTCCAGTACAAATCAGGCGAATGCCTCTTCCCTCCTCCAGCAGTGGGCCCCAAGATAATTAAGAAATGGTACTAATGAGCTCCAGGGGAAGTTTTTGTCTCGTGTTCTTTACCTTGAATGGTATTTGGTTTCTGCAGCATTAGGCTCTAGATCCACTGAAATATAGAAGAATGTACAGAGAGGAAAAAAAGTGGCAATCTGGAGATTTAGCACCTTCTGGGGAAATGTATGATGGCTGTGTTACAGGATCCGCTCGGATCTGTGCATCTCCAGAAAGTCTCTTCCCTTCTACAGCCTGGGATTTCACCTAGTACGACTCAGTGCAGTGTTTCAAAAACACTGAAAATATTTGGGAGAAAAAAATTTCTCACTGAACTTACTCTGGCTGGTGGTTGCTAATTCATAAATCTTTCTAATGGCTTCTCCTTCCGAGCTCTCGCACAATCGCAGCACTGCCGCATGCTAACCCCCATGGCACAGCTAATCACCAAACGTGGCAAGGACAACTCGAGCACCAACAATCTGCTATGCACGATGGGTTCTCCCATCTGAATAGCAAATGAGGGGGGAAAATCCTTTCAGAATAACAGTCAAATATTGACATTTAAAACATGCTTTTGGCTCTCGTTGCTGAGATGTATTATCCATCTTCTCTCTATTGCTCAAGGGTTCGTATTTTATGAGTATACCTTTCCATATTGTACCTGTGAAGCTACCAACACTGCTCAACAAGTTCCACTTGCAGATACTTGCACTCTGAAATATTATCTTCCATGTAGTTCACAGAATATCAGCAGGATGGTTATCGCACACATGCAATCGGTTGAGATCAATCTTCACTCTCAATTGCAATTGAATTTAATTAGTTCTAGCAGGAGAGCACTGAGACCACAAGGAACGTGTTGCTCCATCACGCAAACTAAGAATCAAGAAGCAAAGGAATGCTATTTTTTTTTACAAGAAATCGGAAGCGTCTCCGAAGCAGGGGGCTGGTGACACTGTTGTGACCCTCCTTTCCCCGAGCAGCTCGAGGGCAGCACTGCCCCTGCGGCGCTGCTCTCCCAGACGCCAGCCTAACGCGGGGCTAAAGCAGAGCAAGGGCATGGCAAAGTGCTGAGGCATCTCTGCAGGCATTGTTATGCTATAAAGTAATTGGAAACTAAACATTTTACTACCGAGGAAACAAAATTCTAGGACATGGGGATTAAGAGTTCGATACTTTAATAACACTGAATTTTTATGTGGTGTTTTTCTTATCAAGAAAAGTCTCCCGGGTTAGAAATAGCTGTCTGCTTTGGAGCTGAGACAAGCACCTTGGTTAGGAAACTGATGTCAGAAAATGTCCATAAATTGCTAAAATCACAGTTAATTTTACAGAAGAGCTAGATGTTGGCATGTCACTGTCAGCTTGCTGAACTTCGAGCTGAAAGCTACCCTGCCTTCACATGCAATAAAATATTTATAACCCACAGCTCTCAAGTGTAAAACACACCGAGCATAACTGACATTAATATCTGCTATAAGATTTCAACAAGTATAGCATTAAGAAGAGCAAGGAAAATGCTATTTGCAAACTCCATTGAGCAGATAAGATATTGGCTCAAGCAGAACACAGCAAGCAGAATGCACTACAGGTGCAGGAGAAGACAAGAGAAAAACCACACAAGTGCTCTAGGTTTATTCCTTTGAGCAGTTTTAACAAGAGAAAAGCAGCACTGATGCGACCTCTCATTCAGCTGGAACCCCATTCCACCCTCCACTTCACACTGACGTGCTTCCAAGCGGCTGGGATGTGGGCATCGCATCCTAACACTTAGCGGGGGGACAGCAGGCACACCGTAAAGTCACCCCGGGGCCTGGCCCCGTGCCCAGCATTCGGGGCACCAGTTTCAAACTGGTTCTGGCCCTCAGCCTGCCCAGCAGCACAGGTTTTAAGGCAATGCTGGGAGAGATCAATTTTATAATAAGGAAACAGTAATAAACAAATCCCCCAACTGTTAGGGCACCCTGCCTAACCACAATCAGACCATTTCAGACCTAACCAATCAGACCAAAAGTCGGACAATTTTAGCGAAGTCTTGGCACAGCCCTGGTTCTACCTGTGCAGACCCATGTATCACACAAGAAGGTAACCACTTCCTCAGTGTGACAATGTACGTGTCTAGTTATAATTACTAAAACAAACACAAAGCATAAAAAAGTTACACTACCTATGTTAATTTAGTCAAAGCCATTTCATGTATTTAAAAATCAAGAACATTTATTTTTCCCCATGCCTTCTACCATTTTAGCACTAACAAATAACATCTAGTTTGTGTTCCACACACCAGCAGACTTGTTAAATCTATTCCAGGCCAAGCTGTTTTCGGCATTGCCTGCAATTTGGTGATACTGCATTCTCCCTGGGGGACGGCGTTTAAATTTCCAACCTTATTGCTCTTGGCGGATATTGAAGAAATTTTCTTTACCTACAGATTAAAGAAACTTTAAAGTTGTGCGCTCCTGTTTCAGTGACTGCAAAAATCCATGCACGTGTGAGTGTTTGGAGTGAAAACCAGGAGAACGATTTCTTCTTATTAACCAACTAAGGAAAAATCTGTGTGTATGACGAAGGGACCTTGCTTCTCCTTACCTGTCCCCGCTGTGCCGCTGCTCGTTCCAGGTGCCATACTGGCTGTCGGGCTCCTGCACAAGCGTGTCTGTGTCCTTCGCTTCAGGGGGCTGTCTGGAGAAGCACTGCTTCAGCTGATCCTGCAACAAAGCAATGGAACAATTCTTCATTCCCCTATCCCTTGGCTAAACGACTTACGGATTTTAACCACAGGAGCATTTTTGAATCCACCAGTTAAAACTTGGACAAGAGAAAAGTGAGTAAATTTAAACACGGAAAATAGCTGTGAACCCAGAACAGGGGCTGTATATAAAGCAAGAGGTTTTCCTGGGCAAACGACCAGGCAGGAACCAACTAGCTAGTTTTAAAATCCCACATTGCTTTAAGATTGTTCTTATCTCAGGTTGCACAAAGGCTTTAGAGGCACCTATACAAACAGAATTCTGCTGGGACTACAGATAATCTGCCTCAGACATATAGGTGAAGCGTCAACTCGCTTCCTGGGTTTAATGAAAGTCCTTTCTTTTTTTTTTTTCAAGCTCTTTCTTTGGAAGACCTTCAAAATAAAAATCGTAAATAAATAAATAAGCATAAGGCCAGCTCCTAGAAAGCCTTTGACAAATTGAAGCGTGTTAATGTAAAGTTTAAATACAACACACAAAGTAGGACAGATTGCAGCGCTTTTTTCTTGTGTTCTGCTCTGACCTTTCATGTCTCAAGTAATTATTTTACGAGGGTAGCAGAACTATGAAATAAAAAGGGAATCAGTGCATCTAAGGGCCCTTCCCTTCCAGGGGAGAGAAATGGGTCGGCTGTTGGCACCCTAGATTTGCAGCAGACCAATGTTCCTTTGCTCCAGAACGTAACACTGCTGCACTTTTCTCTTGCAGTTGGATTGCGTTAAGCACCGAAGTTAGTTACTGAAATCATACATCGTGCAGATAATTAAACACAGTGGTTCCTTTGCATTGCTGAACACAGACACAGCCTTCAGTGCCATATCAACGGCTGTCAGATGAGGTCTTTGTAAGCAACAATTACTTTGCTTTCTACCTGTACCAGGCTTTCTCTCTCCTTAGAGGACAAAACAAACAACAAAAAACCAACAGCCAGCAGAACGTGCTGTGGAAACTACCAAGACATCGACTTCAGCTGATGGCATCCACGTCTGCTTCTCCAAACAAGAGCAGCATGACCATTCAAAAAGAAGAGTGGCGGCATCTCTTAGCACATCCAAGGACATTTCTGCAACGCTGTGGGCTATCACTTCTCCTACAGGTGCCGAGCCTAAAATTCAGCAATTCCCTTTGCTCTCTTTCACAATCCAGCCCCGCTATTTCTAGGCGTCGTGCACATTTATGTCGAGCAGACTGGCAGAGCTCGGCGCCTTTATATTTGGAGTCTCGATCATCACCAGGCTCGTCACAGACACCGCAGAAGGGGCGGCACAGGCTCAGAGCGGAGCCCCCCCGCAGCAGCACGGCGCCCACGCCGGGGCTGACGCAGGCAGCGGGCACGGAGCCAGCACCGGGCACTGCGCGAGCACGTCCAGGCCCCGAGCCGCTGCGTGCCCTGCTCTCAGCGTGGCAAGAGGAGCTCAGCCAGCAGCACGCTCTGACCGGCGGGTGCTGAGCACCGGTACCTGCCCTCCACCGGTACCTCCCCACGAATCAACAGCCTGATGGTAGAAAAGGGCACCAAGAGGAAGGCTCTCGCCACACGCAGCCAGCCAGCACCGAGAAAGCAAGCCTCGGGCAACACACATGAAGCGATGAGAGCATTCAATGAAGTAGAATTCCTTAATACTGAAAGGTTCTGGGAAAGAAACTGCATCTTTTCTTGTGTCCTTATTAACCTGAAGAATGCCGCTTTAACGTTATAAAATAGTGATGATTCAGGGTAACTACCAACACCCATGCTGGCTACTCCAATTCTAACAAACTATTTCCCCAGCCATACCACCAGCCGTTGCCATTCCCTACTTTTATCTTGCTCTTTGCTATTGACCAAGTTGTCTAATGCCAAGTGAAATAAAACAGTAAAAGGCTCTGCTATTTATTCCACCACACTGTTACTACACAAAGTCAAATGTTCAGTTTGTAAGACCCAAGTAAATTCTGTGAGTTCCACGGAACGGGCTTCTTGCTTTTTGCCTTTCAGATGTTCCCACAGCCTCGTAACTCCCTGGAAGGAATCATTAACCTTCACATGTCCACGGAATCATAGAGCATCCTAGTTGGAAGGGACCCCAAGGTTCATCGAGTCCGACGTCTCCACACACATGCATGCCCAGGTATAAGCTCAGTTCTTGTATTGTTCAGTCCATTCTGGGTCCAAGCCCTCAGTCCTGAGCGAGGCATCCACTTCCCTTGCAGCCAGCTCAGGGGTCCGGGAAATCGCCCTGTACTTCTTGGAAGCCGCGGGCATTTCTTCGTACTTGGCTGGGGCACGTGTTCTGCTTCCCACACGTGCTCTGTAGCTTCACGCCTTGCACCAGGGGCTCAGCCAACACTCCTGGGCTCAGCTTGCTGCTGTCACTTCGTGGCCACGTCACCGTTTGGCAAATTCACTTCTAGGAAGGCTCTAGCGAGAGCCAGTTGTTATTCCCTCTCCTTCCTACTTCCAGACTAGCTCAGCTTTTTTCAACTGGGTGCTTGTTATGAAATCTTTTTAATCCTAATCTCACTTTACGTGATACCTGATTCTTGTAATTAATGTATGCAGACAATTGATCAATTTCTGCCACTTTCTGCACAGCAGCTGCGTGTACAGTACGAGCTGTGCCTGCAGCCTCGGTGGCAGCACAAGCAGCTGCACAGGGCGCTGCCCGACAGAGCCCTGCCCGACAGCCCCGAGCAACACTCATGGCCACAAACTGCAGACGAGCCAACAGAGGCGAGCACGGCAGCCTTTTGGACAGGGAGAGCAGATTTCCCACATACCACCGCTAAAGCGCATTGTCCCTATGCACAGCATACACCGCATTGCTGGCAATTTCATCGTTTCCAACTAAAAACATGATCTAAAAAGGTCAGAAACAGGAACGGGAGCAGCAGAAAAACAGCTACCAGTACTGCGCTTGGGGCACATTGTTTGTAAAATGAAGTGTTATCAAGAAAATGATGGTTGTAAGCAGAAAATCTGCACGACCAAGATAATGATGCCATTCCAGCAGCAACAGGAAAGAAACGCAGACACAAATGTATCGCTCTTCTGAAGTTTCAATAATTCTTAATAAATTTTACACTGCCAACAAACCCGGCGCATGTTCCTCAGTTTGTGGTAGCGTTTCACCTGCCCTTACATGTATTTTACTACTTCTGTAGAACTGAGAGTCTGAATTTGGTAAAACAAACTGAGAAATCCAAGTGTAAGGAGTTAGATGCTCCAACTCCCAGGCTCCTGGAGGAAGGCGCCTCTTTCAGAACAGGGTCATCCGTCCCTCCCTGCGGCCCCATTCCAGGGCAGGGGTTAAAACGTGATTTAATGGTTTACGGTGCTCTTTTATGACTCTTTGTCCCACGTAGCCCCTGATGATGTCTGGAAGCATCACTGCCTGACGACACCTACCTTAGCAAGCAGTGATTCCAAGAAGTTGACTGCCTTCCAGTAAAAGCATCGTTACGGCCACGGGAGGACAAATGGGGCAGGATTTGCAGAGCTAACTTTCTATTGGGCCAAACAAGGAACTAGAAAAAATAAACATTCCAGGAAGCCTACAGATCCCTGCTCAGGCCTCAGCTCAGTAACTACAAGTTTACTTTATTAAAAACAGTAGAGGGGTTTCGTTGGTTGTCGCTGATTTTCACTGCTTGACCCTCTTTCAGCATCCATGCTCTCTGCATACTTAATAGCTGCTATCTTTTTTTTAATGCCAGTCACAACTGCACACACCTCTGAGAACTGTACATAAGCACTGTATTGTTTTGTAGCTGAAATGCTTTTAGACACAAGCATCTCACCATCAGATTATACAGATACATTTGCTGGCATTAACATTTTGGTTGGAACAGCTTGGTGTTGCTGACAAAGAGCATGAATGAAGAACAAACTGCAATTACAAACCGAAGGCTTTAAAACACGACAGTCTGGGGAAAATAATGCAGCCCTGGCTGAATGCACCGCTGACGTTTTCCAGGTCTGCCACAAGGCCACTCCACCCCAGACCATGGTACCGTAGGCGTTCTGTGCCCTAAGGCTGGCTCTGCCCCGAGCACGGGGGGAAAAAGGAAGAAATACTTCCAGTACGTCCCCTAAACACGAGCAATTCCTGCTTCCCTCTGCTCCCTAGCCTAAATCCTGATATTAAAGATCACTTCTTTGGACAGATTAAAATATGTTTTGTTTAATGCATAAGCTGCACAAAAATGGAGATCCTGAGAGATGGAGAATTGACACGTTTGGCTTTTGTTGCCCTTCACAGATCTGCTCTGAACATGGATTTTATTTTATTTTTTTTCTGTAAGAGAGAATTATCCATTACTAACTCAAACTTCTGCAAATATCTGGGGCCCGTTCTCTTTCCTCATCTATCCCTTGGAAGAAAAGGCCAAGCTTGAAAGACAAGGTGTCCAACACGTGGAGCTAGGCCAGACACAGCCATTCCCTGATAACCAGAATGTGGGATACAGTAAAAACAGACGGTTCAAAAGGAAAAGGCATTTCAGAATTAAAAAATGGGGTCTGCTCTCTTCTTGGCACACGAGATAAACCCAAATTAAGAACCATCTTATTTATAGTCACAGAAGGCATGCAAGAAAATGTGTCCCCAGTCAAATAAATACTACTCCGCATCCAGTAATGCAGTAATTCTCCGAGATTTGATCTTTAACTTCATAATTCTTACAATAGTAGCCAGGATGAAATCAACTTAATTTTCACACGAAATGAAACAGCAGAGCAGTGCACCCAATTCCCATCTAGCCCTCCTGCTTCTAACACGAGACATTATGGTTACGGTTCTTTCAGCACTTACTCCCTTTGGAATTAAGCTGCTCCTGGCAATACTCCAGGATTGATTATTCCTGTAACTTCCCATTCCTGAAAATGATGCACACACAATATTGCTCCTACCAGTGCAGAAATGATCCGTCACTAAGAATGAACGCACGCATTGATGTGAAGCACTCTTTTCACACCGATGTGAAATAAAGACCTGGCACAGGAGGAATACCAGTTGAGAGATCTCACGAGTCAGAATCTGCACAGACAGTTTCCAATATAATCTTTGTTTGCAAAACAGACTGCGACATCAGACAGCCAAAATGACACCCCACAGCTTGAAGTGCAAAAATGAGAGGTTGAGATCTACTGGCGCAGAAGGAACACGAAGAGGTAACTGCACAAAGGGATGAAGTTCTGACCATCTGCCTTATTAACACCACATTCAAAGAGATTTTTTTGCCACTTTTCTGAAAAGCTAATACATAGATCTACATATAGATGTAAATATAGTTATCTTTTTATTATTATTATTAAAAGAGACAGAAGTGTGGTCAAGTTGCCCATATTCAGAACCCCCCCACCCTCTAGGTGTGTCACTGCACTCAAGGATAGTTTACAAGTCCCAACAAATCCAGGAAACTACCCCAATTGTTCCCCAGTAACATGCAAGGAAGGTGCCAATTGTACCTTATTCTATGAAGATTTTATTCTATTATTTCACAGTTGACCCTGCTTTGAACAGGATGGTGGGCTAGATGACCTCCAGAGGTCCTTTCTGACCTGCATTGTTACACAGCTATTTTAATGATTCCAAGGCTTATCACTAAGAGGTAAACTATATATTTTGGATCCCTAATGAAATTAACAGAAACATCAAGAATATAATGCCGTATATTTTAAAAAAGCACCAGGTGGGCCTTAGAAAGTACACGGTATTTTGCAATGTGTGTTTTTCCTCTCTAAGCATCTAAGCCCCAACAGCGGAGCAGTAAAGCCAGCCTCCGTGGAAGCAGCACCCCGTCGTTCCCATGCGTACTTACTATCCGGCGAATTAGTGCTGCCCACAAGGAGTAAGTCATGGCTCAAGACCAACGCTCCAGGGCTTCCTGGCAGCCAGGCGGAGGATTTACCAGCTCGGGGCTGAACTCAGCTTCTGCAGGGAGCAGCCGCTGCAGGGCAGCACCCAGCGCGCTGCTGCCTCCCACCCCACCCACCCCACGTCCTGCAGCGGCTGATAGCGGTTCCAGGAACCGTGCCCTCTCCTTCTGACCTCACCGACGAGCGAAGTTAAAGGACCTCCAGCGCAGGCTCCACCCAGGCGAGGACGGCCTCCCCAGCACCATCAGACACCCTGCTGCGCTCAAGATCCCCTCAAAGCGAGGGAGACCTGGAGAGCAGGTCTAGGAGCGGTGACAGAAGTAACGGGATGAATCAATATCACAGCCTCGAGGTCTTTACGTTACTGCACCGGACACGTCCTCTGCCTCCTCGCCATTGCCCCTGTCCCTTCCTGGGTGTCGGGGCTGGGCAGGACACGTGGGTGCCACATGGCTCCTGCTGCTGCTCCAGGGGTGCACGAGCACCTGGAGCCGGAGCCTGCTCCTCCTGCCCCTGCCTGCCTCCCGACGGGCTCGCACAGTGCTGACAGGTTTGTGACTTGAAAGGCGACGGCACCAAGGAGACCCGAAGTCGACTCCGGTCACAACAGAGAACGTGGCCAAACGCGGCTCAGCCAACCTGCTCGCTCCGTGGAGGATTTCAAAGACCTTTCAGAGCCTGCCACGTTCTGCACCCCCATCGCAGCGCGGCTGGGACTTGCTGCGAACCCTCACCACGCCCCCATCGCGTGGTTTCAGCGCGAGGCTGAAGATAGAGCAGAGGCTGACTCGATGTGCAAGAAGCAGACAAGAACCAAACTCTAAATATACACCCTGCTAGGGGTGCGTGGAGCAGTACGGTGCTTCCTCTCAGAAGAGGAAAAAAAACAAACACTAAAGCAGCCCAGAGGAACTAGTTGGGAACACCTTTAATTTCACATGTGACCATATGAAGTTTTCTTTTCGGCCTTACGCAGAAACCCAATCCAGCAGGATCAGAGCCACAGACACCCCAGGCTGAGCACCAGCCATTCTGAGCAGAGCAGCGCTGCGCTGCTCAGGGATGCAGGAACTTACTCACGCCCAGAGGCCATATGCAACTCTCATCAGATTAATAAAAGTTGGCAGTGAGAGCTGAATAGGCTCCCTCGTCTTCAGCACTGCAAGAGACACAAGCCAGAACAAGACAATTTTATACTCTTATGGTAGGAAGTGAATATATTTGCTTTTTTTGAAAAGCTGCGTGCTTGAAATCAACACCTCCTACTTGAAATATTTTCTTTCACAGCTCTTCTGCACAGTTAACATTTTTCCACGCAAGACACAGGTTAAACCTCAAACAAACATTCCTGGGAAATGGGCTGTTTAGTTGAAAGTCTAGATCCTAAGATGCACAGAAAACTATAGGATTTCTTGACACCAAATGAATACCAAACAAGCAGACTCTGGAAATTGCGCATTGCTTGTTTAAACGACAATTCCAAAGCACTTTGGAGATGTTTTGGAAGGGTGCAGTCAAAATACACGTGCGCACACACACACCCCTGGTCCCTGAAACAAGAAACATTTCATGAAACAATAGCAAAGTCACAAAATTCACTAAAAATGCATTGTCCGAGTTGAGAGCTGCATTCAGTGAGGTTTTTGTTAAGGAATTTATTTCCCTCTGAAAGCTAACTGCCTATCACTGAGAGCTTTAAAAATGAGAAAGCAAGGTGAATGCGCACAGAATGACCAGCTCCAAACTTATTTGTCTTTTCTACTCCCAAAACATTGTAAAAATCAGCTGCTTGCAGCAAGCCTGAGGAAATTCATAGAGCAAAGCCACTGAAGTGATTATTCCTGTCAAAATAACTAGGGAACAAAGGCAGTCTGCTACACCCCCATCCCCACGGCTTTATGGCCCAGATTTGCACTGCCAGCTCTGCTCATGGCCTGTTGAACCAAAGAGAAGTTATTAACGTGAAGCAGCATGAACTTTCAGCGCTGGCCCTTGTATCTTCGTTAATTAAACCAAACAGCTCACTCCTCCCCCCACCCCCAACAAGACAAACAACTCCTTTTTAGAAGCGTTCTTTCTACAAACCCTCTTCTCACTGCCCTAACAGCTCTCTGGAAACGTAGAGGTAAATTGACAATGCATAAAGTGTTTTGGGGAGCAATTCCTCGTGCTCCCAGTGAGCATTAGTGCAAAATCCTTCGGCAGCTATTCGTCGTAGGGTCTGTAGCAAGCCAGAACAAAACGCCAGCGTGCATTCATGCCTTTTGCTGAAGGACGCTCCCCGTGAAGGACACACCTTTGCAGACAGACCCTGGGTAAAATCCAGCTGCTAACGCAGACGAAGGCTCCTCCACAAGCCAAGCTGGAGCCGAGGAGAGGCGCAGGTGAGCGGGTGCCCGATGCTCAGCCTGGTCCCCCTGGCATGGGGCTCCCTGCAGCGCCAGCAGGGCCCTACCCAGACGAAGGCGTGGTGCTCCACCAGCATCCCAAGAAACGAGCTGATGGCACACGCTTGCATTGGCCAAACCAGCCTAGAAAGAAACATCTGGGAGGACTAAAACGGAGATGGGAGCTCCAAGCCTTCGAAGTGTGGATGGATGCTCCTGGAAGGGCTGCGGGGTGCAGGAAACCTCTGAAGGACTGAGGGCAGTCCCAGCACGCTGATGCGCACCACACAACGCACAACTTCCATCTGTTGGAACTACAGCGAAACCGAAACCAAGCAAAGTCCCCGGGATGCCGCCTGATCCAGCCTGAACGAACAGACCTGGTTTTGTCAACTGCCCAGGCCAGCAGAAAGCAGAGAGCAGCCACACGCACCCGGCTGCTATTTTAGCACACCCCAGAACGCCTCCGGTAACAGACACACGCCTCCAGCACAGCGAGTGCTCGCAGCACAAGCAACCACAGAATTTACTTTCTGTTCTGGCTCAAAATCTTCTCCCAGAGAACCTCAAACACATCTGAGAATGTGAAACACCCAGGAGCTTTTTATTCTCGTGAGCCATCTGAGGAGTTCAGCCTCTTACCAAGGAACAAAGTGCCATAATTCTGCTATGGCAGCAGCAGGGATAGGTGAGGAACCACGCTTTTTGTGTGAGGCAGACAAAGGATGGCAACATTTATACGATGCCAACAACATTAGAGATCTAGAACTAATGGTGCTGGACATGAAACAAGGTGCCAGACCTACAACAGGAGCGTGACTGGTATGACCATGATTAAAACTGAATTAAAGCACTGTTCAACAGCAGCACCCCTGCTCCTGTTACAGCAAAGACACAGCCGGTGACAAAATAAAAGGAAAAAAAAAAAATGGGAAAAAGCCTCAGTAAAAGCACCTAGGAGAAAAATCAGTTTTAAAAGGTTTCGCAGTAGGGTGGCAAGTTCTGCAGGCTCAGGTGCAGCCCCCAGAAGCGACGTTAGCCCACCAGAATAACGATGCACCTCCCGTGGCATTACGTGAGCACGGCCGATGTGTGTGACGCAGCGGCAGCGCCCAGCCCATCGTGGATGCAGCAGCCAAGGAGCTTCTTCAGGCAGTGGTGACACCTTTTTTCCTCAAATTAAATACGAGGACACCATATAACAGCTATTTAAAGGAAGTGATCTAAGCCCAGTTTGGTTTCAGTGGAAACAAAACTAACAGATTACTGGCTGTGGAGACACGGCCACATGAACAGGCTACCACAAGGCGAAAGGGAAGGAAAAGCCTGCTGGGAAGCAGCGAGTGATGAGAGGGAGGAAAAAAAAAGCATGTTCAGGGGTTTCTGCTATGAATGAAACCAGGGCAAATAGAATATCCAGTTCCAGTGAACAAATTGATAGGAGTACAGGGAAAATTATTTAAAAATCTTTTCCCAAACAGCCTGCACTGAGTACACCAAGGAAGCTATTTTAAATAAAAATTATCCCTGCGCTTCTGCTTGTGGTTAATAGATTTGTATACATTACACTGTGACTGCTCAGCTGTTGGCTTGAGAACCACAAGAGAAATTGGTGTAATAGCTCTCAGGCTCCATCCTTTGATTGTCCTAGCTTTTACACAGTTCCTAAAAGCCTGGCTGCATTTTCTCTAGATTCAAAAATGGATGGCAGTGTCAGACATTTATTTACCTAGGTGTGATTTAAGGCACATGGATTCAAATTTATAAAAGCTCTTTTATTCTCCCCCCCCCCTTTTTTTTTAAGGCACACACTACACTCCTGATGTTCTGCGTACAAGGTCTGGTTCTCACCCAAAAGCTAGAGGACTTCGCTGTACGTAACGCTTATCTGCCCAGCCTTCCTTCCTCTGCTGCAGAACCTGCTGTGTGCCGAGCTGCAGAGAAGCACCGAGCGTCGCCAGACATCCAGTAGGAAAATGTGACAAGGTATGAGCAGAATAACAACATGAGTATGCAATCCTTGGGCTGTTGAAACGAAGTGTTGGAGAATAAAATTATTTCCTCTCTCTTGCAGCCAGATTTTCACTTTTATGACCTCCAGCAAGGAAATAACTAATTACATCAAATCCCTTCCACTCCAATCCTGAAACTTCCCTGTAGTGCACAAAAACCTCTCGTAAAGCCCAGAAACATTGCAGTGATTTACCCACGAGCCCTTTCCTAGCTTCCCAGCTTGCAGGAGCTACCAGCTGAGGTATGTTATGATGTATCACAAGGCACCGACCTGCCCGTTCCCCTGCGTTGGGGGAATTACAGCACCCCCACCTCCTCTCCCAGCTCAGGCTCCAGCAGCCAGCATGCACAGCACCAGCCCCTCGCCAGCAGAGCGGCTGCCAAGGCAGGATGGCAGCCTGAGTGTGGAACGGCGCCTGAGACAAGGTGGTTTGGAGCCTAAGCATTTAAGTTACAGACACCCAAACAAGTGGGTGACTGCTTTAAGGCACGCAGTTCGTTCAGGACATATCTGGAGCAGTGACAGGAGGGCCGCACAAACTGCCGTCTGTTATTTCCATAGGTGCTTCATCTGGAAGCCCACCAACGCTGAAAGAAAGAAGGACAAACGGACAGCTACGTTTACAGACACTCTCACACCTCCTCTACCTCCAAACTCCAGAGCAAGGCACTGGCAGCTATGACTAGTCGTGCTGTTTGAGCTGGCTGCAGCGGCAGCCCCGTCTGCAGTGTGCGGTGACCGCGGCAGGGCAGCGGCCGGGCCGTGGGCAGTAACCCCAGGGCGCTGTGCTGGAGACTCGCACCGCTGGAGCAGCGGCACCGCACAGCTGCTGTGCTGCCTTCAAGCCAGTAAGCAGGTCCCCGTGTGATGGGGTGTTGCTTTGTACGAACCCCAGCGTTGGTGGGGTTTTGTAGAAAATGTCAGGCGCTCCAAGGGCTAAGCACAACCGTGACCCTGCTCCAGCCAGAGGGAATAATAGCAGTTCAAGGTCTGCGGCCACAAGTTGTTCTGTGCAGGATCGCAATGGCACGAGCTACGCGCTTGCACAAGAGCGGAGTAACCTGAAACTTGAGCACAGGAGTTGGGCACAAGTTAAACTAAGTTCGTGCACAAAGCTAAGGCGGTGCAAAATTACTGCTGAACCAGGAATGGCAGCTCCACTGCTGTCACCAGTGAATTACCCGAAAAGGTCACCCTACGTCTCGAGATTTTCTGCTCTGTAAGCAGCGCAAAGCGCAGAGAAAGTAGTACAGATGCCCTCTGCAGCTTCCAATTCCCATTTTTTTAGTCCCATTGATTTCTCTTTTCTAAAGAGGTTTTTTTTTTTTTAATTCAGACAATTCTAAGAAATCTGAAGTATCAACCTTAAAAAAAATCACCATGCTAGCAGCGTAACAATGGTTACCAAATATTTTCCTCCTCATTCTTTTGTGCTCACTTGACTATATTTTCTTTTGCAGTGCAGCCAAAGAGGAGATTAACAGAAAGCTAGGCCAGAAATGCTGTAGACCGTAGCTGATAAAAATAATACTGGAAACAGCCCGTCCACAAACGCCACACCTGCCCAAGGAATGCAGCCTTGTTCAGTGCATGGTTCAAGGCAAGCCTCCATGAGCTCACACCAGAACTTTCCGTGTATGTATGCCCTGTATATATATTTTTTTGCCTCTTTCACGTGGGTCTCGTAGCTCCTGCTTCAGAACAAAGTAGCAATTATGCTAAGAAAAATGCCTCTTTCTCAACAGAAAATGAAAATACCCGTCAGTTACTGCTGACTGCAGAGTGACAGCGCTCAACTCTCCTTGCAAATACAACTTCAGGCATTTTCTCCTGAGCAATTACAAATCCTGAGGTACAGTCAAAGTCACGCTGACCCGTAGCGTTTTGCAATGACTGACACGAGTGCACTTTCAGACGAACTTTCTCATTTTAGACAAATATTTGTCCGACCTTCCTGCGCTGCTTGAAAAAAAAAGATCAACAAAGCGTTTCCCCATTCCCCAAGCCCTGGTGAGTTGTGTTCCCCGACAGGGGAGCTTTCTGTTTGTGCTACAGGGAGAAAGCAGCTGGGAGCAGACAGACATCGCTACCTGGAAGTGTTTGGGGGGGATATTTCAAGAGGAAAAGCAGACAAGATAGGGGGGTTGGTACTAGACAAAATGCTGCCACGAAGCCAGGGCTTCAGCATCACATTATCTACCTCCAGAGGCTCAAGAAGGCGTATAGCTTACAAGGTCAGGCGGCTCTGAACTCGTCTGCCTCTTCCTCAGAGAGGAAAACCTCTGCTGGCTCCGCACGGAAAACCTTCGGAAGGACTCTCTGCTGCGGGACGCGAAGTGCCTGAAGGAGGAGGTTCGCTTGAAGGGAGTCCTGCTTCCACCTTCCCCGCTAGTCCGCTCATGAGCAACTGCAGTAGTGACTAAATTTAGTGCTTCCTGTAAAGATCTCCGCACTGTACCCATCCACTGGGTCATGTGAGTTTGTGCCACTGACAGTTTGTCTCCAAGGTAATCCATTTTTCCAGCAGCAATGAGGAATCAATATTCAGTAGCAGTTACTGTAAAATACGTTCTCCTTAACGGCCCTGATTTTATTTTGCAAGAGATTCCACTTAAAAATATTTCCAGCTAATGCAAATAGCACTACCCTACCAGCACATTTCTGTATTTAAGATACGTGAAGCTGCAGATCAGGTTTTGTCAAGTAGGAAAAAAAAAAACACTTTTCCTACTTAAAATCAGATTTCCAGAGTTCTATCAAAATATCTTTAGTTCAGCCATGTTAAAGAGAAATCTAGGCTTAAATCCTAGCAGTCACTTGAAATCCGTCCATTTACAAGCACAGAATTAGTCTCTTACTTTCTCATTTCAGATCCGGAAAAGCAACTCCCTTTTCAAGCCAAGTTTTTGATTTTCTGTAAATATCAGCAGGATAAAAAAAATCGTATTCTCCTGGCTCGGCGGCTTTGCAGGTAGCAGTCCATCAAACAAAGTTCTGATGCATCTACACAATCCATCGAGCAGCAGAACGGCCGGCTCTCCTCAACGACGGACCCAAGTTATTTTTCTCCCCGAAAGGCTCCGGGGAAGGCATCAGCAGCGGCCGGCCCTCGGAGCCATCTCACCCGGTTCTCCCTCGCGGTGCAGACCAGGGTCTGGGGAGGCAGCCCGTGTCCAGCCCCGACCCGCGGGCTGCCGAGGGCCCTTTGGGAGGACAGCGGCTCTGCTGGCGATGCTCAACGAGCGGCCGGCACGGAGGCTTTCCCCACGCCGATGGAAGCCGTGCCACGCGATCCGGAGGCACGCCGCCGAGGCGATGCTGGATGCCAGGGCTGCCGGCACGGCCTCACCGAGCGCCCGCTGGGCGAGGGGCGGCCGGGCGGAGAGCGGTGCCGCGGGTGGCCTCCGCGCTCGGCTCCCTCCTCGCCTCCGCTCCGTGGAGGGAACAATGAGCGAGGTGACACAGGCGCAGCGCCGGAGGAAGGATCTGGGCTGGGCTCTACCCTAGCGCAGGCAGCGTTGCCATGGAGACCGAGGGACCAGCATCTGCCCGCTGTCACACGGGCAGGAGCTGCCCGGATCCCCGGGATCCATCCCCGGGGTGCTGGGGGCTCGCGGGAGGCCGGGCCCGATCCTCACCTGCGGCTCGGCGGAGCGGGTCGTGTCCGGGTGGCGGCCGCAGGGAGCGGCCACGTACAGCCTCCCGGTGACGCAAACTGGAGCCAGGCGCTGAAGTTAGCGAGCGAGAGCGGCGCAAGTCAATGATTACCCCAAGGGGCGGCGAGGTTGGAGCCCCACGCGCTCCCACGCCCAACGCAGCGGGGGGGGCCCTGCCCCGCTCCCTGCACCCCCCCCCCCCCCGAGCACCCCATGCCGCAGGGGCACGACCCCGCAGCTCCCCAGCCAGAGATTTCTGGGAGCAGCCCAGGGGGAGGAAAGCAGAAAGAAAACCTGAGGCTTAAAGCAAGAAGCACCCGTGTCCAGTGCAAAAGGGAAAGGGGGGGACACAGGTGTTGGGGGTGCGAAAGGCATGCTGAGAGCCGCCTGCTTTCCTGTGTATTCAGGGCTTTTCTTGGTTGCTTAACTTGCAATCCCAAGTCACTGGGCATTGCATCATCCCACCCCCTCGGAGATTTTCAGGAGGAGATCTATTGGAATGAAGAGTTTCTAGACAACACTTCACGAAATGGTGCTCGTGTAAGGTTTCACTTTATCTGAGGTGCTATCTGGAAACATGCACAGAAGTGCATGGGGGTTTCTTCCCTTTTAAGTTTTTTTTTTTTTTTTTCTTCAAGTTCAACCCGATCAACCCGGAACCTATCTCCGAGGAAAACTTCAGTGACAACACATAGCATTCCATACCCTGCTCTTCATTTCTGAACACATTTGTTTTGAACATTCTCAAATTAGCAGTCTAATAAAAACCCTCAGTGTTGAAAGGGAATCCAACCAATAGAGAAAAACCTGTTTTTCCTTACACAGCTCTTCCTTTTAAAGAGCGACTGAGCTGTTTTATGGAAAGAGGTGTCTTTGATCAGATATCCCAAGAACATGGCTTTCCTTAATTATTTTTTTAAATTAACAAACGTTTAAAAAAATATTCTGACTCGGTTAAGAGTAATGCTTCACCAGTGATGGAGACCCTGCATCCAAGGCTGAAATTTAATACTTACTACACATTTCTACGCTGTTTAATCTAAGCCTTATATTTCAAACATCCATGCATGTGCAAGCACAGCTCTGTGTGTGCTGCAGTGCAGGGATTCTTCACGAGGCAGTTTGCTATTTCAGGGGGCAATGGAATCGGAGCCTGAAACCATCTAAAATAGCTATGGGAGAGCTGGAAGTAGCTCCTGTACGAGTTTGTCAGCAGCCCCTTCACCCCGAGGATGGGCTCAGGCGTGGGGTTTCAGCAGCCCCCTGGCACAACACCATCCCCGGCTGCAGAGATGCACGGCCAGGTTCAGCCCAACATCCACAGGCAGCTTTCTTACAGCCTGCTGCAAGAACACCCTGAATGGGTGTGCGACTTGAAGGATCTGAGAATTTCAGAAGAGAACGTATTTCACTTTTGTTTTCCAGCCCTCTCTTGAAAAGAGGTGTTATGTCCACTTCACCATTTACATCCTTAGACGTGTGCAGAACTGCTGACTTGAGTCTGTGCACAATACTAAATTTAATATCTTCTGGCTACCACGTGAACATACTGCCAGATATCCAAGTATACGCAGCAGCTACATTATTGCTTAGCTTTACATTTCGATTAACATCTTGGCAAAGAGCTTCAGGAGATAGCAAGATGAGCTTTCACCATCGGATTCCAGTGGTTCCAGATCTCCTGACCCTCCAGCTGAACTGCAGTAACTGACGGCGCTGTCTCCTGCTGAGCCCTGCACCAAAACCAGCCGAGGTCAGAAGCTGCGGGGAGGCTGACAGGCAAAGTCAAACTTAGTTTCCTTAGACAACCCATCTAAAAATAAGTGAGGTATGAAAAGATGGACTGCCACATGCAAGTTATTTGGGTTTTGTTTCAGGAGTGATACTTTACTAAAATGCATCTACATAGCAATTACGTGGAAGAAACACATCCTGAAAAACACCTCTCAATGGGCCCCGCTAAAACTGGAAAGATTATCTCACAAAATAACCCACCAAAACCTCAGAGGACTCCATCACATCACCCACCCAAAACTAAAGAGCACTTGAGAAGCCTAAAGGTAGGCTTCTCAAAAGCTGTAGGAAACTGAGCAGCAAATCACGTCCGGGGGCTTTCCTAATCAAAGTGAGATTTCAGCCGTGCGAGAGGTACATGCCACCACTAAAAAATAATTTTAAGACATAAATCTGTTTCACAGCAGATTAACGACTATTAGCAGGCTGACACGAAGACCTCCTGCACGTGGGGGCTCACACCACAGACCAAGCAGGCCCACCCTGCCCAGGGCCCGCTAATTTGTTCTCTTTTCTTCTCCAAGGCTCCCCAGAACACGACACTCTGCAGCACTCCTCACCAACTTCCCAGCTGGCAAAAGCTGGCGAGTAGACTTTAATTAAATAACAGCATGTGGGTAACACACAGGCTCTATTTACTTCTTCTCTGGCGAATCCACACATCTCCCTATAAACATCAGCCTACAGAACGTCGCTCAGAGCCGTGCAGATGTTCCCTAACTGTCGCCCAACCGCTTCAGGCCGGCAGCAGTGTTTCTGGCTGAGTAAGGTTTGTTCCGCAGCGAGCACGGCGGCAGCAGATCTCCTCCCCGGACGCCACCGGCCGCCGCCTCGCGCTGCGGCCGCCCCGGGTCTGCCACGGGCCTGCAGCTCCAGGAGCAGGCCCCGCGCGCGCCCGCTGCTCCCAGCGCTGCGTGACTAATTACCGCAGTAGTGAATGGGACCTCGTTATTCAGACATCGCTGGGTGCTTTCATTATTAACATCTATTCCACCTACAACTCAAAAATACGTTCCTGCACAAAGACATAACAACCCCTGTTTTTCCCCTCGTTCAGCAGAAAACAAAATTCTACCGCTAAATTATACTTTCCACAAGCTTCTTTCAGCCCTGCTGGAGCTTTCCTGGTTCTCACATACATGCAATTATGCTAGCGGCTCTACGGGACTGGAAGGACAAGCTAAAAGCAGGCCCACACACAGCACACCGCGAGAGGCCATGGCAGCGCGGCCCCGCCATGTGCCACCCACCACCACCCTCCGGTCAGCACCAGCCTGCTCGGGGCTGGGGAGCCCACCCAGCACAAGGCCTGACCCTGCCGAAGGGGTGACCCTGACTGGGGAAGTCTCCACTTTCCTCTCGTTCCTCAGTCAGGAAGCTGTTCTCCTGATGCTCACCTCCCTCACAACCCGCCAGAACACTTGGTAGCATTACTGATCATTCGTGCTGTTCTCAAGTATTTTTCATTAACAAATAATGTGATCAAGTACTTGCAGAGCTCAGGACAGCTCCAGCTCCACCTGGGGTCTGTTTGGCTGTCCATCTCTGTTACAGTCACTCTTCAGAAACCGCCAAGGAGCAACGCCTGTGCTGGTACGGCTCTTCTGGCCTCACACTGCACACCGAGTCATTTGGCTTCATTAGCGAGAGAGCTTAATTTCACCTGTTGTGTTTTACATTATGGGCTAGATAGGGACACAGCACTGTGCTGAGCCTAGCTGCGTGGCTCCAGGCTCAATTTCTGCTTGGGTTCCTCAGGCACTACAAAACAACTTTTTCTGATATGCTCCTTATTTTTGCCTCAGTACTCCCTATTTTGCCAACTGTTATGCTCAAAGAGGGACCATGCCACGATAACCACAAGCAGTCTCTGGTCAAGTACAAAAAACGAAATGTTGAATGAAGCATATGTTTTAGCACAAGGACTTTGTACAGGGTCTACAAACAGTGAAATCTCTTGCGTAAGCTGAAACATCAGGTATTTCATTAATATTTACCCTAAATATTTGTTTTCTACTCTTACTTTCATTTCCTTCTGAAATTGAGCAATTTAAGTTCACATGTACAGTATTAGTTAATGCTTATTCAGGATTTAAGACAGCCTGCATTTGAACTTGACATTAAAGCCATCCCCTCATACACATAGACAACAACAAGAGACAGAAAATCCATTTCCAGCCTGTTCTTTCTTACATTTGTTTAGCTGAGGAGCCCACGGAGGCCCTACAAACTGGTGGGCAGGGGGAGACAGCAGCAGCAACAGGTTCTGGGTCAATGCATGGAAAGCTTACACAAGCACCCATTAATACAGGAGACTTTTAAAGAAAGGTGCTGAAGTACTTCATAAAACATCTCATCAATGCAGTCCATGGGTATTTTCGTAATCTTTATTTTAAACAGAGGCAATAATAACCTCAGAGTGGCACTAATTTCTCATAGAATGCATTTCAGCTGTGGGTAGACAACCACAGTTTGGAATTCAGTGCTAGTGGTTTTACAGACAAATACTTCAATGTTCATCCAGACTGCCTGATACTCATGCATCACAACTGCAAAGAGGCCTGTGTAACAGAACACCAGCTTTGCAACTGGCCTTGGAAATGTCTCATCTGATCTGTAACAGGGCACCAGGCCTCTATAGTCATCACTCAGCCAAATTAGCTCCTTAGCAAAGTTTGTCCTGAAGCTAATTTGTGTTCTGTTGAAGACATCACATTCCTTAGCACAGGTGCCCGCACAGAACACGGCACTTGAGGACAAATACTGGCCGTGATCTCATCGGCTGCCCCACAGCAGAACGGCATGGTGGCAGACCCACGCTGCACACCTTTCTTCAGTCTTTTAAAAACAGAATGATTCGGTCTGATCAATGAATTTGAAACACAGATTAGACAACCACACAGTTCCAAAAAGTCAAAGATTAGAAATGTTGATGAAACATCTTTGTCCTCTCAGGCATAAAGCACATTAGCACATACGAAATGAAGCTTTATACCTCTGGGGAATGTTTTGCGATGTTTGCTAAAGAAGGCCAGATACGGGATACATTTAATCTGCCCCATAGGAGCACACGGTCCTGAGCTGTCAGCACGCGCTGCCTGCCTTTGTAAGCTCTCGTCCACGTTCCCCTCTCTGCGACCACCGCCCTTCCTACTGCATTTCAGGATCCCATGCAACTGCAATCCATTGTTTCAATCACGAGTTGATGAGGGAAGGTTCATCTTACTGTTTCTGTGAAGCACATGCAACACTCGTGAACATCATAACAAAATCAGAGCACTATCAGCTCAGTAAGATAAAACTCTGTACCTTATGTCCTCATTTAGGAGGAGTCACATTCAGGTACGATACTTACACTTCTCATGAACTCCAATCCAAAAATGCTAACAGAAGGGGAGAGAACAGGGGAAGGCAAAGGCACAAAGTAAATCTTACAAGGTTCCAAATGCATTTGAAAGCTGCTCTTTCCTCCGACTTAATCAGTACTAGAAAATCCAGATAAGAAAAATATTTAAATTTGCATTTGTTATTTTCCTTACAGAACTACTCGTGATAAAAGAAAAACATTAGTAACATTAATAATTTTCATGACAATACAAACACTTGTTTTTACCTCACAAAATAATGTATAAGATTATTGCTGTAACATGCACTTATTCCTGTACGTTTTGCCTTCATTTAACAAAGGTGTGAACCGATTAATCTATTCTCCTTTAAATACACTATGTCTGTACATAAAAGAATCTAATAAATTGCAATTAGATGAAATAAGGAAGAAACAGGAGCATTAGGCTAATTACATGCCTTTTACACCTTACTGCTATCTGTGCTAAGTTTAGACTGCAACAGGATGGTTAATTACTCTGACAAGGCAGTCTTACTACCATGGTCATCTTTGATGGGATAAGGGAAAAAACTGCAGGTTCACATTTTATTTGTAATCAAAGCAGAAAGTCGGGTACCCATTTCTCTCTAAAAAAATTCTGTGCACTTCTATCAGTAGTATATAATTATTCAATCCTTAAAAATATGTAAACAAGATAATTGTGAGAATAACTTTTAATGTAAGCTTTTAAGCAATTTAAGTTTAAAATGCAACAATAAGAATGCTAAAACAGCTCTTCTGAAAATGTTAATTCTTTTTGTCCCCCAAGCTTTGTTTCTCTTGAACTTAAGAAAGGCCCAGCTAAACATCCTGAACAGCCTTTGTACCTTGAATTGTTTCAGTGTAAAACAAAGATATCAATGTTAAAGCTTAGGGAATGAGCTAAAAATATACTATGATGTTTGAAAGCTCATGTACATAATCATTCAGCACTTCCCTTCTATCTCAGCTGAGGAGGAAAATCTGAAAAAAACAAAGGAGAAACAGGAAACTCCTACAGCACAACTATTCTGGAAAGTACTTAAAACATTTTCTTTACATTTACTTACGTCAAAGGAACAAGTCAAGCAAAAGAAGGATAAATAGGATTTTTTCCCCATTTTCACCAATAAAAAAAAAAATCTACTATTAAGAAAAAAAAATGTTTATAAGTATTACCATACAAATAATAGACAAGAACCATACAAATAATAGACAAGAAAGCTGTCTCATAGGGCACAGAAGGTGATGAGGAAAAACCAAGCGTAGGGTCAGGCTGTTACTGCTTGAAATGACATCTGGGAATACAAGGGGGTTGTGGGAAGCTTCTTGCTCCCATCAGAGCTGATCAAATGTATGTGCAAACAAGAAAGGGCCAAAATGAAGCGACGCTCAGAGCATCTCCTTTTCTTCCCCTGTAAGAAGTCTCACTGTCAGTTCAGCCCTGTGTTCCAGCAGTTGTTCAACTCCCTCCTCACCAACATCATCTGCAAGGGCATCAGAGCCCTGCGTGAGGGACAATGCCAGACTCACCGCTCTCGTTCCACCTCCTTACGATTTTGCCAGCCAGCTAAACGCAGCCTGCATGGCTCAGCCGGTGTTGTGTCTTTCTGGCTGTTCAGGATGCAGTGTTCCCACCCACAGCTACAGGAGCCCCTTCTGCAGGAGCAGCTCTTCCCTTGTGCGTGGCTGAGCTTTTGGGGAAGCAGGGTTTGTCCCACTCACAGTGCAGTGATGAAGCAGACTGAGCGCTTGGAAGGCATCTTCTCAAACCTACCAGGACATTCTTGTGCTCCTTGGCAATGCCACACCTGAAGTAAGGTTTGCTTCGGGGGGTCAGGAAACACAGGCAATTCAACACACAAGGGCCAATTTCAGGAAGACAGACCGCATGCTATAAAGAGAACAGTATGTTCTCGGAAAAGTTAGATGTGTCTCAAAGCATACTGCTCTTTAAAGTCAGTTAATGCCAGGCTTATCATTTCTTAAGTGATGCATTTCCATCATCCTTTCAAAAAGATAAAATATGGAACTTTTTATTACTTCCTGGCTAGAGAAATTTGGTATTATTTTCTTCCTCACAGAATGTGCTCAGGTAATCTCCAGCTATTGAAGGTATAAATGTGACTTTGCGAATTCAGAACACATTCTAAGGGAAAAGCACTCTTACATGCAAGGCATTACCTTCGTCAAAGAGCAGGAACAAGAAGCTGGAAAGTAAAACTGCATCTGAAATCACTGCAGCTGTTCTTGGCATAATCCCACGCCTGCCTAACAAGTGCCTGAGCCACCTTCCCTCCGCACAGCTGGAAGTGCCGCACACCTCGCTGTTCTTTCTGCTTTCGCCCTGTAGAACACAACTCCACGCGTCTTTCATTTACATCAACCGCTTCTAGATCACAGCAAGTAGAGCAAACATTAAGAGTAAGTTCGTACAGCATGTCCTTCATCCATTTTACCTTGCAACGTGCCACTTTTAATGAAAAAAGCAATAGCAGTTACAAGCCGCTGCTGTGTAACAAGCTCCCTGAGTGCACACACTTCCATTATTTCCTGCTCCACGCTCTCCCTGCCTCCCCTTCCCCATGGCCCAGACGTGCTCAGTGCCACCTCCATGTCCCCAGGACATGGCCAAGGCAGGACTGCTCTTACCCCAGCCACCACCAGGCTCCTCCTAAGCCCCAGCACTGGCAGGGCATTAAAACAACCCCCTGGTTGCAAAAGGTTGCGTCAAACTCCTCATCTGTCCATTGCTACAGGCAGGGCCTTCACGCACGTTTTTTAGACGAAGGGCATTGTCCCCGCTAGGCCTGGGGCTCCTTGGAGTTTAAGGGGCTGGTTTGCTGCAATCCCTCCTGCGTTTGCAACCAGATCTGCTGCGTTTCCTGCCCTGACCTGTGGAGTGCCGTTGAATTGTGAAACAAATCTGGAATTAGATCCAGCCTCATCTGACATCCGCAATCTGCAACTCCAGCAATCAGAACTTGCCAAATATGTGGATAGCAAATAACCTATACTGCCTCCAGAGCACTGCGTGTATTTACCAGCCCCAGCCATGAATCACTAAACCAAATACTACATTTTTGCAAGCTTTATTCATGTTTAAGATTTACCTTAAGTTAATTTTTAAGAGAAGCCTTGCACTACAGTACAAAGTCCCCTCATATCTGGAGGAAAGCCTGCTACAAAGAACTACTTTCTCCGTGCTCAAGCTGCTCTCTGAAATGCCGTTTCCTTTCAGTACAGTAAACACGCACGGGCTGTATTAACAAGTCCCAACTGCTGAAAGAACAGAAACAATAGTGGGAACTTGGCTGTCGCCCAGCGGTAATGGCACGGACAACAGCATGGGAAAGCAGGAACTGAGTCAAAACAACTTTATATCAAAATATTAGTAGAGAGGCAGTGAGGTTACCTCTGGTCTGTGTGTGTCGATGCCGTTTAGCAGCCCCCTTCAGCCCTGTATCAGAAGCGTGCTCACTACTTTGGGTGCCCGACACGCTGAGGGGCAGGTGCAGGCAGGACCTCAGCCCCGGCTGCTCCGAGCCCACAGCAGCAGGGTCCTTTCCAAACAAATCACCAGGTTTACAAGTGGCTGCATCTTTCCAAACGCAATCCTTATTGCGGCACGTTAACCTAGAACGCATTATTTCGTAAAAGCATTTTCATGGTAAATTAAACTTAATCCCATTCCTAATTGCAACAGGCTGCCGGGGACGCTGTGCGTGCAGCGGCGTGCACAACAGCTCTCCCTCGCGTTCCTGGGGGGAACGGGCTGCCCTGGCCAGCTCGGCTTGCTCTGCGTGCTCACAGCAGTGACTCAGAAGTCAGGATTCCTCTCCTACGACAACATTCAGGAATTAGGAGAATGGCTATCTAAACAGCTTTTCCCCTCCAGCAGTGCTTCGCTGGCTCTTAGATGCCCGATTTGCTGCCGGCATCAGCACAGCAGGCACACCTCGGCCACCACCCGGCTGGGAGGGGTTTGTACCTCTGCAAAGAGGCATACCCGAAATGCAACCACCTGGTTATCAGAAGGAAAGGCAGCGAGCTTCCTCCCCAGGGAATCCCCAGGCAGAAGCCACCAAGGGCAGCCCAGGGCAGCCGGCACGTGGAGCTCAGACCGATGCTCGCAGCCTTCTGCCATCGCCGCGCCGCTGCAGTGACACGCAGTGGCAGCACGCTTCTCAACGACTCGCCGCCTCCTTTGAGATCATCTGATGAAGAGGAATCAAAGCAGTTTTTAAAAGGCAGCAACTGATACTCTGTCAAAACAAACTCAGAGTCTGGTTCCTTGCTGCAATAACCCTATCTCCTCTCAATTTTATAATTACTGTTTAATGGCTGGCAATAAAGAATGAGGTCTCTTTCAGCCGTCACAGCGCTGCAGCGTAACGTTCTATTTTAAACATGCCATCTTCCTTTGAATGCTTTCGGGACGTGTTCACCACTCAGACAGACAGGTGCCAGACTGAGAAGCAAACTCCTCAGGAACAACACGAGCACGTCCCGTAACCTCGCTCCCACCGGCCGTACCAAAAGGCCCGACCTCGGCCACCTCCGCCTCAGCCCAGCGCCGCAGCAGCACACGTGTGGCAGAGCAATGAGACTTAGCAGAGATTCTCCGGTGCCACAAGGATTTCATCTCAGTGATCTGAGCTAAAAAATTGTTCTGGGTTAGAAACATGGAATCAAAAGACGTTGAGCAGAAAGAAACCCAGCGCCCTTCTAACCCGCATTTTGACCATGTGGCTAGGATATTTTTAAAGTTTAACTGGAAAAGTTAAAATCAAACACCACTTAACTAACGGAAAAAAAAGTGGATAAATGTACAATAAACATATTTGAGATAGCCCCATCCCACTCCTTAAAAAAAAAAAAAGTGGAAGAACGAACACTGGTCTCCAGCAGGGTTTTGGGAACAAAAGCAAACTTCATTTTGTTAAAAGCACAGTCATGGGCACACTTACACCATACCTACTGTGTTTTCATGCTCTCAGCATCTTCAGCCACTCTCCTGCCCTACATGATTTTCCTGTCACCCTCAGCAGACGCTAATGAAGTACCCATTTTAGGAGGTAACCATCTCCTGCGTGGGCTGGGGGCATCCAGAAGAGCAACATCCAGCTCTCCCGAGGGACCACAGTGCTCCCTCTGGTAGCTGCTCTCATCTTGCTGACGTTACCCGTTTCATCTGGCTCGACTGGCACCCATGTGGCTCGCCGCTGAGCCCCAGGATTTGGGTTTCCAATCACCTCAGGCACCCCGGCTGTGCAGCTGCAGGCCCAGGAGCCCTCTGAAGGGCCCTCACTGGCCGTCTGACCATCCGGGATGTTCTGTGGGTGGCTCAGCAGAAGCAGACAAAGTCACAGCTGGCTCCTGCCCAGGGCACTAAAATCGCATCTAACACGGCTCGCATCCCGACAGTGACCCTGCTCCCCCTGCAAGCACAGCAGCGTCTGCTCACTGTCAGCCAGGGCTCCGATTCTTGTCCGTCGCCACCCACTCTGGAGCAGATCCAGAGCTTTATCTCTTTTCAGATCTGTCCCCACCGCAAGAAGTCTGGCCTCTGCACGCCGACCTGGCTTATATTCCCCAGTGCTCCTTGTAACTGATAAATTGTTTATCAGTGTGCTCCTACAGCAGCCTCAGATACATTAAAAAGAGATTGCATCATGACATTGCAACAGCCCACAAAAAAAAACCCTGGGGCAGAGCAAGAATTGCTCAGAACTCTGAGATGGTTACAGACAGGAACAGAAGCCACTGGGAGCACTCACTAGTGGCTGGGCCCGCAAGCAACCCAAAAACGTCGGTTCCTGGACCAAAGGCATTACGAAGGCACAGGAAGCCTCGCCGCTGTGGCTGCATACCTGATGCACTGGCAGGCCTGACCGATGCGAGCAGCTGGCAGACCGCTGAGCAGCTCTTAAAGGATTTCTTGTGCAAGCCAGACCTAAAGATGTCTCGTATCAGCTGCAGCAAAGCTCCTTGCCAGCTGTAAAAGGGATGGTGGATACCCAATGTACCCTGGAAGACGCTCAAATATAATAGCACAGGTCACTGAATGACTGGCACTTGAATGCATAATTACAATAATCAACCAATTAAAGATGATGAGCAGATCAGAGCTAGGAGGAACGTACACGACAGAGCAGGGAAGGAAATGATGATGTGGTGAATACCGAGAGCTATGACTCGGTCTCTGAACCTCAGCTGGTCTAGAGACCACCACAGGGTTTGGTGAGTCAGAGCCCTGCTCTTCCCCCTTTCCAAGAGGCATCAGCTCATTTGACCAAAACCAGGCTCTTATGTCACCGGCCAGGAACTTCTGGATTCTTGAACCACCATGCTAAGGATTCATAAAAGCCTTTTGTAGCCATCTGCAAGGCTCCCTCACCACTTCGCTTTCCTTTCACGTATGTATTTTTAGCTAGCTGGTACAGTTGCAGCAACAGTTCTCAGAAACTTCTGCAGGTCCATCTGTTGTCACCAAAGATCCAACGCTCACTCTTCCCCAGGAACCTGCTTTTCAGCAATCCCCGTTTCAACGTCATGGATCACGAGTAAGGACACCAACCAACAGCTGCGGTACTTCACCGTCCTGCAGCACGCCTCATTAACACTGCAATGATCCAGGCTTGATAAGCTTACTTTTCTCCTGATTATTACAAGTCTAATTGAAAAGCAAGCTCAAGATTGAATTACTGTACAGAGAGCTACTGAACAAAGCCTTTTGCCCTGGACACAAAGACTACTTTTCAGAAATGCAGAGCTCTCGCTCCGCACCCTGAGCACAGCAGACTTCGTGGTCACCAATCATTTCCTCCTTACTCGGCTGACCACAAACACCCTTGTGCTCAAAAAACACTGCAAAGATGTTTCTTCTAAAACTTTCCTACACATCACAACAATATCCTCTTTAAAGGTAAGAAGAGGCAACAGCAAGTAATTAGCTGGTACTGAGTGGGTCTAACAACGGCACCGCTGCGTAGGAGTCAAACAAATACACGGCTGAGGAGATGGAGTTATCAATAACTTGAAACATTAACCACGGAAATGGATTTTCATTATAATATTTTTAATTAAGTTACAGCTTCTTCAGGCACGTCTAACTAATGAATAAAGTATTTTAGCTCCCTACGACAGATTAAATAACACAAAGCTTGACAACTAACCCCAATATCTCCAGTTACTCCTGATTAGAAAGAACTGATAAATATCTCCTGAGCAGCCTCCAGCTGTGACACCAACATAAGAAAGTGACTGCAGTGCTTTTCCCTAAAACATGTTTTTTGTATTTTTTGTTTGTGTTTTAATATTTTATGAATATCATAATTGTCCTCCAATAGGTTCTTGCTCTATAGCAGGAGAGCGTGCGCTAACTAAAATGCCAAGGGAAGACTTGAGGGCCTCCACGAGAGCGTGCATCGCCCCACACAGAGAACGTAACCAACCTGTCCTGTCACACACGAGTACCGCACAGTAACAAGATGCTTCCTGGTGATCTCCTGGACCCATCTAGAAGGTTTTCATTCCCTGACCGCATGGAAAATTACCAGACATGTGATGGCAAAAGCATTCAGAGACCTTTCAGACTCCTCACGCTGGCAAACCACGAGGAACGTCCACTGGCTGACAGAACTACCGAAGCAAGGTGTACCAGGCCAAGATGCACATATAAAAGTGAGCTTCCATCCTAAAAATCAAGCTAATTGAATTTAAAAAAGTAATCAGGAAGTGTCCAAGGAGTTCCATGTTTTACAGTAGTACGGTCTCACATGGAAATAGATATGAGTGCCCAGCTCAAGCACTAATCTCTCTCCCAGCCACAAAGAACTTAGCGCAGGCAATCTCGCTACCGATCAAAGTGCATACACGGCAAGGTTTGCAGAATTAAACGCTAAGAGAGAGGAACTGGCTCTGTGCTACAGTTTCACAATGAGCCAGCAAACAGCTAGCATTAAAAAGGTTTAAATGTCAGAGTGTGCTACACGCTCAATTTACAGCCGAATGCAATGCAGACGATACCACAAACAACCGAATACTGATATTTGATTAGTACAGAAGAAATTAAAACATACTACATCGGACCTAACTACTTTAATTTTTTAAGCCTTTATGAACAGAAATGTATCTCTTCCAAACGTGAGGCTGTTTGACGAACAGAAGCCGCCGTGCAGCAGGAACCCTGCACAGCTGGCAGGCTAGCGGTGAAAGCAGCGTACCAAAGAGCTTTTCATTGACACGGAGCCTGAGAGTTGTTTGAAGAGGAAGTGCACACTGAGAAAGGGAAACCTACCAAGAGAGTCAAATTAAAAATAAGTGAGGAATTGCAAAGATACACCATTCTGGAGGCATTAGCACTAGCCGTTTCACTTAACCGGCAGGCAGCAGGGGAAGGAAAGCCTTTGGAAGCAGCCATCTCCAGAGCCCAAGGATCACTTCTAAACAAATGGGGAAGGATGTCTCAAACGGACAGTCCACGAACTACAACTTAGACATAAACAAGAATGAAATTCCAAGTATTAAGTGTTTTCTGAGGCACGTTTAAGCAGTCTGCAGTCCCCTCATTTACACAAGCATTAGACAAAATAGCCTCTCACACCACATAAATGTTAAAATCAGAAAGATCAGGAAGAAGGTGCAAGGCAACGCCATTTCTACATATGAACTATCTCAGGATTTTTTAAACCAGTTAAAAACATCCAACCCCTAAGTGCACTTACCCACAAATATTGCAAGAACTTCAACAGCCGCGGGCAGTAGTAATACTCCATTCTTCCAGAGCACAAAGTTAGCACAAGACCATCTTCCCTAGACTCCGGCTCCCCCCTCTCACCTCCTCCAGCAGGAGTTAAAAGCACTCGGGGGCAATTACAGGCAGCACGGGCAGCGAGCGATGTTTATCAGCATCCACATCCCCGCCGAGCTCTGCGCCTTTAACAGATGCTGTGGCTACTTACGAGCAGGAGCTGAGCTCTGGCAGCATGTGACTTAACCTCTTGTTATTTAGCATCTCGCCGCGCGGAGTTTGCCCGTCTCGTTAATCCGTAACGTGTTAGGCTAGAATTAATAATAGCACTTGGGGCTGCGTGCTGAAAAGCCCTTCATCTGGAAGGAAAAAGCAGCTTCTAAAACCACTCAGGTTTTTTGCAGGCTGGGGGTTACGAAACGCTATTAACGCCACCGCCGTGGTCTGGATTGCAAGCTGACCTTATTTGTTCTGTAATGTACAAGAAAAAAAAACAGACGCGAAAGAAAAGCTCCTGCTTTTAATATAAAAATGCCTTTGGTGAAGAGGAAGCAATAGACACAACAAGTGTCTTTTTATATACGGCTGGAATGCTCCCAAGAAGCGAATGCTACCAAAAAAGGCAAAATCCCGGCCAAAGGAGGCTGACAACCAGCACCGGCCTCCGAGGACACCGCTCGCAACAGGAGGCTGAGCCACCGGGCACTGCCAGGGCTTCGCGAGGGCACAGCCGGGAATGGCAGAGCTTCCCGCTGCCTCTCCCTTTTTGAGCCCTTTTTAAGGAGAAAAAGAAGGGCAAGCGACAGAAGGCGGCCCCGGAGGACCCCAGTGACCTCCAGGGTGACACGGCCGAGCTGCTTCCCACAGCCCCACGTCCTCCTGCTGGAAAACGCTGGCTCGGGGCGTTATGGGGAGTGCTCCCCCTGTCCTAACCACACCTCTGAGACCTCCCGCAGACATGAAGCTCGTCTGATTTTTTTTTTCCTAGGCTGATTCCGTTTTTAGGCTAGCAAAACAACTTGCACAGGATTTCTTTTTTTTTTTTTAGTACATCTGTTTCCATCCAGGAAAGAGTGAAGTTGTAATATCAGAGGCGTTATCTGACGGGAAGGTGAGAACGCTCACGTTTCACTGGGCAGGAGAGACCCGCTGTGGCCATGCTGGGACAAGCCAAGCAATGAATTCATCTGTGCGTGTTTAGAAAATATTTATCTTCTCTCCCCTGCAGTTCATTTCCAAAACAGTTTTAAAAGTTAGCTCATGGTTGCCTTAAACCAATCCTTTCCCACCCACACATCAGTCTCAAATAGCGTGTTTTGATATCACGCCATTATGGATACCAGATTGTCTCAAAGAAAAAACAAAGTTAAACATTTTTGAAAATCACACACAAGATAGCTAAGCAGAGGCTTCCAAAGAAGCCAAGCTCCTGGCTACTCTGTTCCCAGATGAAGGCGCAGTCCCCTCGGCCCCACCGAGGGTGAGCACGTCCTTCGATCCGGGGGCGAGCCACGTCGCACATTCCGCAGTTTTTAGTTCATGAGACTCCTATCAGTCTTGATGACCTCATCAGGAACTGAGGTTGGTGACCAAACACCAGAATTAGAGACCTGTGTCAGCTGAGACAGAACAAGTTGTGAAAGATAATACTTGAAAACCTCTTCTGCAATTCTCGTGGCTTACCACAACACGTCGCAGCTACAGGGCCTCGGAGGAGCACAGAGCACCTACCGCAGCCTACGAACAGCACTTTTATTTGACAGGCAGGGACACCCCGGGGCTCAAGGAAAGGCACCCTGCCGCAGGCTGGGGCGGGCGGCCCGGCGGACCCTCCGGCATGCAGCAGGCTCACAGCCCGTTCTGCGCGCTCCAGTCCCAGCTGTGAAGAGCAAACAGCCGGAGGAAAACAGCTCCGTGTCTACACTGAGACATGGGCAGGGCCAAAGCACAAGGTATGAGCTGAGTGGTTGGCTTCATGAAACAGGAAATATTTTTAGACAGGCAGGGAAAAGTTTTGTTCTCTTAAATATTCCTGTCTTCAGAGATGCAAAAAGGAAGTCATTTATTCACGTTAACTCTATTCTTTCCCTTAATTGCCTGTTAGGTGAATGTTTTACACCTGAACCAATTTCCTTCTTTACTGGAATTAGCACGTATCAAAGGGCAGAAAGGGGAAAAAAATCTTATGTTGGAATACATTTTAGGAAGGAAGACTTCAGTAACATGCGACATGTCCCGTAGCGCAGCTCTTTGTCACTACTACACAAGAAAAAGCAGGTAACTTTGCAAACAAACATCAGGCTAGAAAACATTCAAACAACACAAGGCCAGTTTGGCTTGCTTCTAATCTTATCTGAAGGGCATGCTGAGCAAAACACAGATTGCATTCAGATTGAGAGGAAATGGGTTACTGGTTTCTCCTTCTCCAGGGGGTATGTCCGGACATCCCACGTTCCCTGACACCCGACCTCAGAGCAGCTTTGGTGGAGTCCCCGTCCCTGGGGTATTTGTGGCTGTGGCACTAAGGGACATGGCTCGGTGACGGGACTCGGGATCAGACTGGATGATGAAGGTCTTTTCCAGCCCAGATGGTTGGAAATGTCTCTGACTCTGTTCCTCCACCAGAGGGAGGAATTGCAACGCAGACAGCCAACACCGCTGTATTTTCTCCAGACGAGCACAAAGGAGTTATTAACCTCGGTGCCAGAAGAGCTCTGCTCGTCTCCCTGCAATACCCACGTGGGGCTATGGAACACACAGACGGGTGGCGAGGTTTCCACCTCGCAAACACCAGTTGGAACCACCTCCCTACCACCTGCCCACCCGCGGTCCATACGCGGAGGACCGAGCTCTTTTTGCTAGCACTGCACTGAAGAACAGATGGACCTCGCCTGGGCTTTGCAAGGCAATACAGGGGAGGAACGTGCTCGGGGCCCGCTGGATTCCAAAGGATGCCGGACACTTGAGCGTGAGTACTCAAAAAAAAAAGAGGTTCTCTGAAAAGAGCAGTACGTCCTGTCACCACACGAGTGTGCTAGCAGACTAAGAGGACGGATTAGATTTGACCTTGGGACAGGTAAGAGCAGTGACCTCTTTCAGTCATCTTCTCCATAAAAGTAGAAGAATTTTGAAAAGATGCAGGATGGCCAGATTTTCAAGAACTACAGACGCATATTTAGAATCACAGAGAAGTGCACTCTGATGCAACTGCAGTATTCTAGCATGTCAAAACCATTTCTGTGCACAAGGGGAAACAAAGGCACAGCACTTGCAGTGAATTTTAGAACGTCCTTCCAGTAAGGGAGGATTTCTTTGGCAGCAGCACTGTCTCTCTCGGAACGATGGAATTCTGTGATGTTGATATGCTATTCAAATCCTTTATTTTCCACAGAAAAATAAATATGTTTCATTTCTGGTGCAACTTTTTGAAAGGTTCAGATCTTTGCTCTGTATTTCAGAACATCAGGACTTAGAACGCCAACTGTTTCCTAATGTAAAATGCACCCATGGGCTAACATCAGGAAGTCCTGCTGCAGCTTAGGATAATGTTGCCTAACAATGAATTTACCCCAAAGGATGCATGTTAGAGACAAATCAAATTACTGAAAAAAGAGTCAGCCGTGATTCTTCACATAATTAGTTGTCTACTGCCTACAGAGAAAATTAAACCCATCATTTTTCCAGATTATGACATGCTTCTGCTTGCAGTTTTCCAGAAAAGATCACAATAACCAATTTTCATTATCTAAGCTGAGAAAAACAAAAAGCATTAATGATCTAGTCCCACACCTTAGGAGTTCAAGATGAAAAATCTGTTTAGAAAGAACCATCAACAAGCTGCAAGTTTATGCTTATGTTTGAAGATATGGCACAGATCGGTGTGGTGGAAATGTTGTCTGCTACTCAAACTTCGCAGGAACCAACCACATCTGCTCCTCCTGCTAGGAAGGCAGATACTTTCTTTCACATCTATTTGCATAAAGGAAAACAGTTCTGAACGGAGTGAACCAGGCTGAACCTTCCTTATCTCTCCCCAACCCCAGGAACCTCCTCCCAAACAACATACCATTACGTTCTCCGTCCTTCTGTCTTTATGAAAAAAGCTATGACTTCTTCTCTGAGTAGAAACCAGTGAAACCTCTGTTCTGTCTGCTTTTTCAGCACTCTGCTTGGTCCACTCTTTCCTAGAAGCCTGTTAAAATAAAGTTATAGTTATATAGTTATAGTTATTGTTAATAAAACATGCATACACACACGTACATATGTAAAATGCCCTTTTGAATGAAAACAGGAAGTTCCAAACAAACTGCAAAATGGAAGAACAACACAGCCGTCAATATCCAACAGGCTGTGCATTGCATGGATTAGCCTGTCACTGTTAGGGGCAACCACTTGCCTTTCACCAACATCAATACCAGCAAGTGAAGTTTCAAATGAGGGCAACTCAAAGAAAAAAAGCTTCCTTCAGAAAAGGAAAATGAATACAACAACTCCAAAAAGATCAACACTGACAACTCATAAACCCAAACTAGTTCTTTTTGAACAAAGCTGCAGTTTGCAATTTAACATCCTGGTGTTCCAAGCATTAATAAAACATGCACACATTTTAGAGCTGTTTCATGCTCTCCATAGAAATATCAATAAATATTTGAAGCATTTGAAACAAAAGCTAGAACAACACAGATTCCACAAGAAAAGAGACCCCAAAAGAAAATTAGATCTATTGAAGAGTACTCATCTGCTCACTTGCAACAAAGTCACACCTAGCACTCAGAAGCTATACAGAGACATAAAAATCTTTTCCTTGCTTACATTTTTAGTTACAGGAAACACTTAGATACCATTTGGCAATACCTTTTTATCCTCGTGGAAGAAAGCTTCTGACTGCGGTGACAGCTTGTTTTTCCACCCATTATCCACACTTTCCAAGGGGAAGCTTTGCCTGGAGCGGTATAGATCCTTTCTTCCCCTTACTTCTTGCGTGAGCAGTAGATTGTCTTTCCCTTGGTGGCTCTTTTCTGAATAGGATCGCCTCAAATCTGGGGGTGCACTTCCTAAACCAGACGTATAGCTCTTCCAGTCTTTTGTTTTGCTTTTCACCTTGGAAGAGTCGTTGTCACACATCACCTTATTTGCATCATCTTTGTCCTTTGTTACTGAGATTCTTGCTACGTTTTTGCTCCAGTCACCTTCTGGAGACACCTCTGAGGACTGTTCTTTCGCGACCAACCTCTTCTGTAACAGCCCATCCTCGGCCTTTATGGACAGCTTGGAAGCAAAATTAACTTCCACCGTTTGGTCTACAACTGCACTTACAGGCTGCACCTTGTCAATTACAAATTTTGAACTTTGGTTCCTGGAAGATAAGTTCACATCTTGGTCTTCATCAATGATGAACGTTTTCTTTGCTGTTAACTCCGCAGGAGAATTCAGAAACTTATCTGAAAACACGCTGCTTGTGTTTCCCCAGTAAGGGGGGCTGAACTTTTTGTCTTTGGACTTCTGTTTATCAAACTCTGGGCCACTGGAATCCAGTTTTTCTTTATTCTTCTCATTTAGAATTAATTTCTCTGGCCTGTGAAACTCTTCTGCACAGTCACCTTGCTTGTTACTCACAGAATACTGATCCTTCCACTCCTTCCAGTGATAGGAAGTTGTCTTATCTGAGACATTTCTTTTGTTCTTTGCTTTGTTCCTACTGAATGAACTGTGCTCTTCAGAGAACTTGTCTTGAAGATTACCAGCCCTCTTACTTGCTGATTCTTCTTTATATTCTGCCATAAGGGCATCAATATCAAGAATTTGGGATCTGTAACCGTCCTCAGCCTTCCTTCCAGATAAACCATAGTTATTTTCACTGCTCTTCTGTGTGTCTAGTTCACCATCTTTGTGTAACTGTGCGAAATGCAGAGGGGATCTGAGTTCATGGTAAGAGGAGACCTTTCTTCTGCTACTTTTGAGATCAGTTTGAGCTGTATTTCCCAGTTCCTGTTTTAAAAGCAAAGCATCAACATCTATGATTTTCTCCTTAGAGTGATCCAGGCCTCTTTCATAATACTTTTGGTTATCCTTCCCGGATACATCTAAGTTACCAAACGCACTGGTTTTGGAAGAAGCATCATTTTTGTCTTCCTCTTTGACCCAATCCTTTTTGACATATACTTCTCGTGACTCTTCCCTACAATTTGTACCTGTTGCATTTTTATCTGGTTGCTGTAATAAAGGTTTGGACCTTCCAGAAAAAGCAGGATCCAGATTAATTGCTCCTCCATCATTGGAGCTAGAAATTTTACTAGTTACACTTGCACTAGGAGTACCCAGAAAGCTTTTCTCTTTTTTGATACCAGGAATCTGATAAGTTACTGCAAAATAAGTTGCCTTTGGTTCAGAGCTAGAACTCTGTTTTTTCAAGTACTCATCAGAACTGCCAACAACAGTTTGGTTTGCTTCATTCCCTTCCATCTGTTCTTTGCTACTTTTCTTTTTAGCTGAACCTTCTTCCAAGTGCAATGGATCCGTCCTACTCAGCCTGTTTATATTTTCAGGTGTGAGCCAGCCAACCTCTTCTGCCTTGATAGAATCATGAGGCAAGGTCTTCCTCCTCCATCTTTCAGAAATCTTCAAGTCAGAAACACTACTTCTGGTTCTCCTGACTTTTTCTTCTGGATCTACTACTTTTATTACTTTGGTTTTTTCTCTGTTTTCAGGAGCTGTAGTATCTAAGCTAAAGTCTTGTTCTTTGCGGTTTGAGTCCAGACTTCTCCTTAAAGCAAAGGCTCTAGATTCCTCTTTCACATCGGGACTGTGGCTACTGGAAGACCTACATAACTGTCCACTTAAAAGCACTGCAGAAGATTGGACCCCATACTTATTTACATTGGTTGAAATAACTTCATGACCAAAGCTGGTTCCAAATTCATAGTCTGTTCCTCCTCGTCTAAAACTCCTTTGCTCAGAAGAGCGTTTGATCATATCAGACCTCCCTGTTTCATCCATGGAAGAGACTTCACTCTTTTCTTTTTTAATTTCAGAATGTAGCTTGCTTATTTTTTCATTTGTTCCCAAGCACTTACTTTTGTTTATAGAACAAGGTATTTTCTCAGCTATTAATATTGGATCGGTTTCAGTTTTATCAGAGTCTTTTTTCTGTTCAGATAAAGTGCATTCACTGGAGAAATAATCGTTATGTTCTCTAAAAGCAGACCTGCTCGGAAAAGCTTTTACATCTTTAGAATCTGAAATAAGGTTACCTTCTTTCAAGTAGTCACTTGTTCTGTTTACCCTCGCTGACTGATCAGTGTGTAAAACATCCCCATCGTTTCTCTGCTCTTTCACGGATGATTTTCGAGTTCTAAGTGTCATGGCCTTTTTTTCAGGAGCCATTGTAATGGCTTCACTAAGAGCTCTCTCACCACACATCTGAAAGACTTCATATCTCGGCTCAACCCTTTGGAAAATAAAAGACTCCTCTGCATTTTTTGGAGTGGATTTTTCACTTTTCTCAACTGAAGGTTTTTCTAATAAAATTCCAGGAGTCATTTTCTTGCCATCACTTGAACAAGCTGGTTTTCCACTTTTTTCTAGGTCAGCTATATGCTTCAATGAATCAGATTGACTGCAATGATCCTTCTTTACACTAGCGGTCTCCTCCGCTTCTCCCATCCACGACCTCCTGTTATGCCCCACCACATCATACTTTGCTTCAAGTTCATTATTCATTTTCAGCAGAGGACCAGTTCCAGGACGATCATCAGCGACGTTGTGCCTCTGAACGTTATGGTCAAACATGGTGGCTCGGACAGTTTTAATGTAGGTCTTTTCCATAACTGTGGTTGGTTTTAATTTTTTTTCAAAGCTGCTTGTGAACGAGACAGAATTTTCCTTTTGCTGAGAAAAGTGCTGGCTATCTCCAAGGAAGCTTCCCTTTGTCTCTGTCTGATCAGTTTTGTTTGTTATTTTTAAAACCTGCCGGGGTTTCCATGGGTTCCCAGTAGCATGTGCCTCAGAGAAATCTGTGCTATGAGCAAGCGTGACCTCCTTACTCTGGAACAAGAAAAACCCAACAGTTAAGACTGTTACACATCTTTGAAATAAAATAAGTAACGCTCACTCTGCGCAACACAGCCTGCACAAGTTAACCACATCCCTGTTCTCTAAACACAAAATCCATTGATACAGGTGATCCAAGCAGCAACGTGTAGCTCCAGTCTGAATTTAGACTACAATCACCTCACAGCTTTACTTTCACTTTTAAATCAAGGAAGGGAAGAATGTATGAAGTGTCAATACACGAGACATGCATGGTTCTGAGTTCCTGAGCTCAGATTTCTCAAGAAATTTTAATCTGCAGTAAATGCATACCCAGCTGCTTAGGTGTGATGAGTGCTAAGGCAGGAAAGAGTTAAAGGGGAAGTGGGAATTGATATTTATTGCCAATTCTATACTATTATCTGCTTCCCAGAAAGATAACTAGCATCTCTATGTTCTTCTAGGCAGAGCAAGGGAATGTTTTAGTCCTACTTTAATAGTCTGATTTTGAAAACAGTACTTCTACCATTAACAGATTTTCTTTTTAAAATAAATGTATCCTCTTCAAAATAAAAATTAATCTACAGAGAGTTTTTGATCAAACTGCTGGTTTCTCTGTCTCTCCTGTCTTAAACCTAGGCAGAAAAAAGCACAGCCATGGGAACTCACAAGAAATATCCACAAAACAACATTAAAACTCCAATACCACAAGTGTTAGCAGAGAAATTGTTTTGAAACACCAAAGTGTTACTTGGAAACAGGAACAGCCTCACAGCTTTTACAGCAAATGGAACTTTCTGTACAGTACTTCACTGTCACAACTTCTAAGTTAAATGTTACTTAGGAGATTGACATGAAACACACAGCACATAGTAAGGAGCTGTGACTGTGGAAATTCACTATGCTATTGCTACGCTTAGAGAAAATAATCACTGCACAGAACCACAACAGCCATAGTCTGTTCACCACGGGTTTTCATATGTTGTAAGTCCCACTGAAATAGCACATAATATTTTTCACTCTATACCATTGCATGCATTTGTACTGGGTCTGGCTGGGATGGAGTTAATTTTCCCTGCAGCATGCACATTTAACTTTTTAAAAACTCAACACCGACAAAATACTCCCGTTCTTTAGCAGCCTGTCTCCTCAAGTGCCTAAAGATAGAATTACACGGATAAACCTATTAGGATTATGCCATTCTTAATACTCTCTGTGCCCACTTTAAAGTCGTCAATCGGTAAAGACCGAACGGGACACAAGGTACAGCACTCTCTGCATTCGAAAGGCAAGCCTAACTGGAGGCTACATCGGCTGATGCCATTTTCTTACTTTTTGATGTTCCTGAGTTTCATTCACAGAGCCATTCCTAATATCAGCGGGTTTCTCAGTCTTCGCTTCACTGCTTGATGCTGGACTTGAAAACCTAAGAGAAAAGACTTTTAGTTCCAGTTAAAATGCACTCCTCCTACCAAAGGGGATGATGTATCATCAGTCTGCTGTCAATAAAAATCACCCGATAAATGATATTTCTTAAAGGAGAAACATAGCTATTTCGTGTTATAACGGTATTCTGTGGTTTTACTGTAACTAGACCAAAGGATTGTTGCTTCTGAAAAAATTGTTAGCAATGTAGCTTACTGTACTGTAAGAATTTTGAGATGCATGATGAGGCAAAATAGTGGAAAAGTTATTAACATCCTCGTGCCTCAGTTATATTTCCCTTATTTCCATCCCAATGCAGAAGGACTAGGGTTTGCTGAAAAATTACTCTGCTCCACTGTTCAAAAACCAGGTCCTTTTAGCCAAACACCTGCCGCGTTCATTACACGGAGCACACCCTGTCACCCCCCGAAACAGCAACCCTCCCTCCTTTCCCCTTTCTCATCGCATACAAAACATGAGCTAGCCAGACTAGCACCAGGCGCTGCAGCATGGCCTCAGATTATGCTTTATGCACTTTGCATCTTGGTCTTATTCGTGTCAAAAAAAATAATTCTCCTGATTTTGAATCGTCAGTTACCCAACCTTGCACTGAAAGAACATGTTTTATCTTGGCCCAAGTATCTCTCTACAGCGAAACATTTTTTGTTGGTTTGGGAATGACAAGGTTAGCAGATCTCATATTACACTAACAGCGCTCTAAAAAACTGCAGATCTGCAGAAATACGGCTTGCAGGATTGACTTACATCAGAGGAAGCAGAGAGCTTTCTGTGTTATTGGCAGAGCAAGTCGTGAAACCCAAGATGTTTCCCTATTCCATTGCCACAGTTGGGCAGAATGCACGTCATAGATCTCTAGGCCTTAAATGATATTGAAATAAGGTTTCAGTCTGGCCAAAAATGTAATATTCTATACCACTCTCTGAGACACAGTAAGCATTTCTGCCTCTCCAGTGTCAAACGAAATAAAATTCAGAGTTATTTTGAAGAAAAACTGCTGTGATGACAACAGGATGGACATCAACACAGCATAGTTAAAACAGGGAATCTCAGTCATTGCTTCCTCACAAGTGTGTAAGCGTACAGCCTACAAGGCAGGCCTCAAGATTTCAAAATGCATGCAGTTTTAAGAGAAGTACTGTTACAGTAATACACACAGGTTATAATACTGATGGCATGTTTTGACAGGGTTTATTTCATTAAGTTCTCTTTTGGCAGGGTGGATGTAAAGGGGATTGAGAATAATGTTATAAAGAATAAGTACATTGAGTGGAACCAAAACATGCAGACATTTTACTGTACTGATAGAGCAGGTTTTGTGGAATACGATGAAGATGATTATATAGAACTTTTGCGAAACTTACATCTTTGTCAAGTCTGCAGAAAGTGGTCGTGACTGAAGTGATCTGCGTAGATTCCCTGGCTTAGCCTCAGTGTTTTCTGTTGTCAGTTCTTTGATTCTCTGCTGGATGTTCATACATCTGTTTTCCCTCTCAGCAGCTGATGGGAGAGGCTCTGTATCCATTGAGCTGTTGGGATTTTCTGACGTAAACAAACTGATGTGTTTTTTAACACTACCTCTTACGATACTGTTCTCTTTTTCTGAGGAAGCTGCAGGGCTTTCGCTGCCTAGAAAGCCACTCGTCTCCTTTTGATCGATTTTTTTCCCATCCCTGTTAGCTCTGCTTTCGCTAGTTGTTTCAAAGGATTTTTCAGAACCATGCAAGTTAGTGACTATTCCTGATTTTATCTCAGTTTGCTCACTTTTAGATTTATGTTTTGTTTCCCATATGTATTTTCCATTATTTAGGATGCCAGTGTCCTGACTACTGCACTTCAAATTTATCTTTGAAGAAGAACTGCCTTTATTAAATTCAATTTCTTCAGGTTTTGGCCCCATTTCAGACAGATCATGACAGCCCTTGTCAGTAAAAGAACTTATTGACACGTTCTCCTTGCTCTCATGGGATGAACAAGTCTTCTTGCAAGAAGAAAGATCTTTAAGTTCAAATTTAGCTGTCAGGTCCATGGACAAAGGCCTGGGTTTTCTGACCCATGATTTCTCTGTAGGAGACTTTTCCTCAGGAGCTTCCGCAGGACGATGCTTTTGATCTTTTAATGATTCCAGAAAAATAGCAGATACTGGTCTATGTTTTGGCCTTTGCTGCAAATCAATAGAGAAATCGACTTTAGTGTTGATATTATTTGCATCATTGTTTTTCTCCCCTGGAAGATCTTCATAAGCATCTTTCTTTTCACCAGTTTTGAGGGAGTTCCAAGAGACCAGTCTAATACCAGAGGAAACCGATGTCTGCCTAGGAAGAGACCCTTCAGGACTCCTGGATGTCTCAGGTGGCTGAAATGGCTTCTCCAGCTTGGCATTGCTCTGAAGCTCCTTTGTTTGCATAGTACTAAATACTCTGCGGTCATCGGCAGCCGTTTTTCCTTGGGCCGGGCTCACCTTTGATTGCTCTGCTCCTGCTGCCTCAAAAAGAATGACAGTATTTGCACTGGGACCAGTGTAAAATGTCATGTTTGTGACGACTTCACTGCCAGCCTTACTTTCATTTTCAATTGCTTTTTGATCCACTAGTGGAGGAATGTTTCCACCTAATACCTTGACAGATGTTGTCTCCTCGTTGGGCTTTCTAATAAGACTACTTGATCTGAAAGCTGTAACAGGTGGCTTTACATTAGCAAAAGTATCTGAAGATGTATCTTTAGAAAAAGGTTTTGGGAAAAGTCTTGGCCTAGATCCTAGCGAGGGCATTGTTGCAGATCTTGAGGTACTCCCAAATTTGTTCTTCTCTTCAAGTGTTAGTGATGCTGAAGATTCCTTTGTCTTGCTAGTTACATCCGAAAGCACACTTACATACACACGCTGTGATTTATCTTCGCTTCTGATCTCTTTTAAGTCAGGTACTGTCGTCAAAGACGCCAATGTGGAATTTATTTCTACTCTTGTTGCCATAGTTGTAACTACACATTCAACAGAACTGAAAAAATCCAGCACAGAAGAAAAATCTACAGAGAAAGAAAATGAAAGCATTGATGTAAAGTCAGCATGAACATCAAATAAACTCATTCTAATTTTAATTCGGAAGGTGGCTAAATTCAAATTAAGATGCATCTCAGATTTGTTCTTTACGTAGTGTGTGTATCACATAATGAAAAGTCTACTTCTTCTCTCGAAAAAAAACACAACAAAACGCACCATTACTCAGTGATTAGGCCTAACAACCAAATAATAGGACAAAACCTGCAAAAGCATCTGCACAGCACTGAGTTACCATTAGCCAAACAGATTTCAATTGCTGAGTTACTTTAAAAAAATAATTTATTTGAAGCAGACCTCCTGGTGTTGATATATAAACCTCAAGTCATAATATAAATAGCTGCCGAGATGCATTGAGTATACTTTCATACTAACAAAAATATGGAGATCACTGTGACTGAAAACATCATTTATTACTTATTAGTTAAGGCCTACAACTAAACAGAAATAAATGCATATTCTACAAATTTCCAAAAGCTTTGCTACTACTTACCATAATTCGCATTTTCTGCTGCAACTGATCTATCCGAGCCGATCCACTTGTCATAGCGAACAGCAGAGCTTGCCAAGATCACATTAACGGCAGGGGACAGCGATCACTTCAGCAACACTGATCAGACATCTGCAAATAAACAAAGAACATTCAGGTGCTGGTATAGCACACACCCAGATCTGCATGGGTAATACCACAGGGGACAAAAATCCCGGGTATTTGAAGGAAAAAAGCTGGCTCTTGTTCTGAAACAAAGCCACCAGATTTAACTGTACAGAGTAGAAGGCTGTTTAACTTCCAGTTACTAAAGAATCAACAAGGAATTATCACTGAAAGCCTGCTGTAACTGTGAAGGGTAAATAATTTGGTCTGTGTGATAGACAGACGTTTAATCTGAACACAGTTAAACCCACATTTAACGCATACTGTTTGCAAATTCAAGTGTTGCCAATCACTGGTTAAACACTGAGCTCTGTGTTACTGTAATCTCAATTACTGTAATTTACTTTCTATTGTAAAGCTCCTTTCTGTGACAACATTACGTGAAGGGCTACCTGAAGGCTGACCTTCAAGTGGCTGGTTTTCAGCCTAAATACGGCTTTTGCCATGACAAAGCAGTTTTCCTAATAACTCACCAACAATGGCAGATTAGCTTGGGCTTTAAATACATTCTTACTGCAGAGGTGAGGGAAAACCAGCTGCAATTAAGATTTCAGCAGTAATAGATAATCAGAATGTTTTGTGTTTATCTTTTTTCCTAATAAAAAGAATATTTAAACTTTGTAGCCAGTGCCTGTGGATACAAGGTTAGATGCACTATATTTTCTTCTAAAAGCTATCATATTCCTAGCCTTTAGGAAAAACCCGGGCTGTATTTCATCACCATTCACTCGGGGTCTCTGCTTTGTGTTGTCACCCTCCTGTCCACTTTTGGACAGTTTCTGAAGCAGTGTCACACAGGGGCACTCTCCCGATCCATTTCTGTGTGCATTTCCTTTACAAATATGAGTACTGTCAGGTCTTGTGGAACGTGGATCTTCCGGGCATGTGAATATTTAAAAGACCGGACTGGTGCCTTCCTGCGCCTGCCGCCTAGAGCGGTTATTTCACCTTCAGCTTCCCTTGGAGTGGAGCAGCACAACTGCACCACAAACTGCAGAGATTTATTTTTGTCCCTTGCGTTTGTGCCTTCATCTCCCGGGCAGGCCAATGAACTCCGCTCACCTTGCCAGGGCCCTTTCGTCTTTCAATCCACTTGAATTTCTGTCTCAGCTACTTACACACACGCTGCGCGAGTCCCCTCGAGTCCATGACCTCTTCTTTCCAAAATAGTTGCTAACCCAATCAGCTTATCAGAATCAATCTGTTCCTTCCACGATCTCACAGATCCTACTGAAATCTTCCTCCCTCTCCCACTCCTTCTTCTAAGAAACACCACCAAAATCCGATTAAAATGCTCTCGCATTCCAAGGATGAAAAAGCTTTGCGAGGAGCAGTCGTGCTCTAAACACAGACCAGTAACACTTGCTGAAATAAGGACGATGCTAACAGAAAATACCGCAAAGGAAACCAAGGTGCTGTCTGTCGTGATGTCGTGCAGGGCTCGAGTATGCTTGTTTGTGTCGGAGCGCAGTTCTTTTTCTTTGGAAAAGAAGGAGGCGGCACAGAGCTTCTTAAATGGAATAAAACTTGATCCCCAACGGAACGCAAGGCGGCGAACATACAACGCGGGACTTAATCCTTGCTAACAGCATGCAACACAGCTCTCCGGCCACCATTCCTAAAGCTCGGTTTACCCGTTCTGGTTATGCTTTTCCCATAGTTTTATTGCACTACACTTCAGCTTCACAGCTGAAATCCCATTTCTCCAGGTGGCCTCCTGAAGGCTGTTTCCAGGTTTTCGATTTATGTTACTCAAATTCCCTACAACAAAAAGTGACCCCAAACAGGCAAGCATTCAAAAAGGCACAATAAAATATTGGGGGAAAAACGTTTTACCCCATTTTGCAAGTTATAAAGCTCCTGGGACTCCAAGGAACTGTACAAGTGATATAGAGGAATCGTGCCATCGCAATGTACACTAGTCACTGCACCTCTGTGTTGCGGCACGCACCTTGGTTTAGATAAATTCCCTTCTCTCTAGTAACACACTAGCAAGTCCATGTGGCCACTCACAGAATTTCGGGCAATTTAAAAAAAGTCAACTGGAAACCAACCAGCACGAGAATCTCAAATGCCACCAGCATCTGCATCACCTCCCGGGCACCTGCCGTCACCGCACAGCCCTCGCTGCCACAGCCAGCGGCGTGTCCCCGGCGTGGGGACAGGCTGCGCCCCGTGACCCCCTGCCCATGCCCACCCTTCCCTTTCCTCCCCTTCCCAAGTGCCACGTTCTGCCCACGCACACAAACGTACCCGCGGCACCGAGATGACTTTGAACGTTTTGCCCGCTCGCGGCGAGAAGGGTGCATGCTGGCCGGTCTGCTCCCTCGCTCCACTTGATCTGTCTCAAACCGAAGTGCGTTCCCAAAAGCAAGTACCTGGGAACCTTCCCAGGCGCTGGTGACCACTGCGGACACACGTGAACCCCCTCCGCGCTCTGTCTTAAACCCTCAGTGCCTCGAGGCGCTGCCGTTACTCACTTTGCTTTCGTTAAGCAGCCGGTCTTCGCTAGTAACATTGCTCAGCAGCAATCGGAGTGGGTTCCTCACCTCATGGCATTATCCAGGCGATATTGGTGAGGAAGGGCTCCGCACAAAGCGCCCCTCGCACCGGCTGGCCCGCCGTGCCCACCGGCGCACGCACCGCTGTTATTTACACCCGCGGTAATTCCTCTAAGCCTCTTAGGACAACGGGAGCAGCGGCCCGCAGATAATTTTTCCACCCACCACAAATCACGTGATTTCTGCCAACTTCCTCGCTCACAAGTAAGGATGTTTTACGTGATACAAAGCAGTATCATCTGTAACGGGTCCCGGAGCCTCACGGCAGACAAACAAATTCATCTGTCTCGTGTGGGGATGGAAAGCACAAATTCCACAGGGAGAACTTCTCTGCTTTTAAAAAAAATAAATCCAGTTGAGAGAACTGAAAGCCATCAGAAAGCAGGGCTCCAGTCAGTGACTGTTTCTACGAAGAATGCTCCAGCAGAAGCCTACCAAAGAAACACGACGTCTTCCTTCTTCAGACACAACTGCACCAGCCAACAGCGACGGCTGGGGTTTTGGCAGGGTTTTACCCGTGCAGCAAGCCACTCAGGCTACTGGCAACAAACCCATCCACCCTCTGTAAATTCAGATTTATTTCACTCCTTCTACAAAATATTTCTCCATTATTTAAGTGTTTGGGTCTTAAAAAAAAAAAGTCACTTCTTCCTCCCTCAATGGCTACATATTGGAATCAAAGCCTACAGCATTTCAAGTCAGCTTTTTTAAGCAGCCATCCTTCTGTCGCTTCCTGCAACACTTGGAGAGTTGCTGATAGGATCTACCCAGCTAATTATTTAATCCCATCACTCACTGTGCACAAATTAAAAAAGAAATGGCTTAACAGTGTGCGTGCATGCTGTCCGGAACATAAGGCTTACTAAAGCACAAAAAATGCACAGAGGAAAACAACTTTTCTGAAACTTTGATAAGTAAATTGGGCAACTAATTTGGCCACAAAGTCTCCTCCTGTTCTTGGATTTAAGCCTGGCTCGTGCTAGTAGCAGCACCTCACACTGAAATGGGAACCTTCAGTTATATTTAAGAGGACGTACAGGGTCTCTCATAAAGAAGTATTAACAATAACACTGCCACAGTGGCTTTAATTTTTAAAAAGTACATAATTATTGACACATTTAAAGGACATATTTATTGGCAAAGTAAGAACAAGCAATAACATGTAGCAAAAGTATCCTGTCCCTGAATCACAAGAAGAGGTTCAATAGAACAAGGAGCTTTTAGTTACAGCTGAGATCTGGAAATAAACACCTCACAAGACAGACATGACCCACCAAGCCCCATAGATCTTCAATATTAATATCTGAAAGTATTGTAGAGTTTAAAACATTCCTTCTCCATTCCTCGTGTGCAAGCCTGCTTAAAGCCCCCGGCTTAAACCAAGGGCAGAGCCCTGTTCTTCTGGCTGCTACAGTCCAGTCCCAACACAAGACTGAACTACACCACCCTGACATTTTCTTCCACTGCAGAGAACGATTAGTGTTTTGTTCAGGAGAGTGCCATCCTATAAATAGCAGCGTTTACAAGCACTTATAAATCTCTAATTGCTATTGCCAGTACAATTGCATAACTATCATCACTTGCTAAAGCTTCCCTGAGATCTAGACGTCCACTAAAGAACAGAAATATTTTCAGCTGCCCTTTCGATTATGTGCTGGCAGCTCAGTGCTAGAGGGACAACTTGACACCTTATATTTTAATAGTTTACATATTTTAAGGTATGTTACAAAGGAAGGTAGTTACGCAGGTAGCAAATCAACAAGCACTACAGGCACGTAACAGGCAATTACACAGGAAATAGTGCTTATATAATGAAATCATAATTTTTAAGTTAAATAATTGGTATATCCACGTAATGGACACCATAAATCTAAGACTACATTCTTGGTGTAGCAGGGCAATTAATTGATGTAGACAATCAGGCAAACACAACGTTAAAATAGGATTCAATGGGAAAATGCAACCGTCCGTAACTGAGGCGGACCGCACGGGAAGGGTGGTAGGGCAGGGGCAGCCATTGCATGTCCTGAACTTGGGAGACAAAAAGATTGGTCTGGAGGGGATGACTGGTGTAAAAAAAAATAAAAATCTAACTGTCCTCTTCCAAAGCTGTCAGTCCTATGTAATTTTTTTTAACAGTTTGCACATCACATATTAAGAGTGGCCAGACAAGGTGTATCCATACAAATCACAACACCCACTAATGAGCAGCGATTCTCCTGGCACCGGTCTGCTCCCAGCATGTGCATACTCTGTTCGGAAAGAAAAGAACACAGGGCAGAACAGACCTCGAACGAGGGGATTTTGCCTCCAGTTCTTTCTCGAAAGCAGTTTCAGAATCTCACCCTTCAACACCATTTCATGTGGCTCTGGATGGCCACTGGCTCGTTCCACTGTTCCTCCCCCCACGCAGCATCCACCGCCACTCCTCTACACCAGGAGGCTTTTCCCCCAGTTTTGAATGAAGAATCTGTTATTATTCCCGGCAGAAAGATACCTCAAAGCATTAAGTGCATATGGCCCTGCAGACAGTTATGGACAACATCTTTGCTGCCGTGATCAACTCTGTCAAAGCAAGAGTCTTGCAGCAGAAGGAAAAGCCCTGATCATCTTTGCCAGTTTGTTCTCTTTGACACAGAGATCAGCCAAGAGCACGCAGGCTGAAAGAGCATGCTAGGCATTTCCTCTGACCCACACAAGCACCTCATTACACCTAATTCTTCCATAATTTCATCCTCCACAACCATCTCATTGAGAGTTTCAGAGCAAATTCTTCCCTTCCAAGTTTCACAGAGCTAATTTGCTATGAGAGTCTCACGAGACATCGAGAACAAACCTTATCCAGAGGAAAAATGCTTTGAATTTGTGGTGAATCATTATTTTTTGGTATCAGATGCTGTGCATCCTTACCCTCCCGAGTGAGTCATCTCTCATTTCCAGCTAGCATTCTGCATGAGGGACTCCACCTGGCTCATTAGTGGGTGGGTATTTTCAGAAACTCCGATTCTTTCAGCAGTTGAAATAGAGAACAAAAACAAAATCTCGATTTCTGCCAACACAAGATGACATTCAGCAGGAACAACGTGAATTACTGGTAAGGCTGAAGCTAGGCTAGGAGCATGTTTGTGCGGAAGGTCGGTATTCCCAGCAGGTCTCAGAAAGTGCTGCTTTGTTTGCTTAAGTCATCAAACATTTGTTTTTGTGGTCTGCTTCAACTCCTGTTAATATTCGCTTAGGTTTCATCCTTGTAAATGCGTTTCACCCACAACCAAGGCCTGCAAATGACTTCCCCAACATTAGATGCAGTTTAGCATGTAGAGACATTCCAGAAGCAATTGCATTGCATACCAGGTGAAATATTAATGATCAGGTTTTGCTACAAGCAAGAAAAATTGACCATGGACCTGAAGAAGTAATAGTCAAAGCAATGCTCTTGCAGGAACATGGTCAGTTGTTTCAGGTCTCTGTTCTGCCTGCAGCCCCCAAAGGCAGTAAGGGTTACAACCCTGGCACAGAGGCAAAGAGTTAAGTTTGTGACCTGGCACTTCTCCTCAAACCTGTTCAGAACCATTATTATCCAGAAGGAAGTTACATATTAATTTGTAGGAACAACACAGTCTCTGTGCTTGAAGCTGAACTCCACATTTAACTGTATTTAAAAACAAACTTTGTTTGGAACAACTTTTTTGCACAGATTCTAGAGGAAGAGGGTTAAATCCTCAGATTTGTCTTGCTTGTCCTCTTACCGTACTGCACATGACAATGAAATTAATCACATGCTAATGCATTTGCACCACGCTGGAGCATGTGGACTCCACGTCCTCACTTGGAAGGGACGGATTTGGCCTGAATTGTTTCAGAACTGCATCCAGCACGGTGCTGGTTGGCAGCAGGACCCACGGCCCCGGGGCACGAGGCAGGGCCGCGCCGGGTCGCGTCCTCAGCCTCCAGCCCCAAGCTGGTCCCATGGACACGGCTGAAGGAGGGTGAGCAGGGAGCTGGGCTGGCCACAGCACGGGGCTGTGTGGGATGGGGAAGAGGCTGGAGAAGAGGCCGGCATCCTTCCAGCTGAGCCTCCCTCCAGGAAGCCGCCCTCCACGCCGAGTTCCGACAGTAAAAGGAGCTCGGAGACCACCCACACCTGACCAGATTTACTCCAGCTGTCCACACTTCTCGTCCTCCTGGCAGCGAGGGAAGACAAAGGACAAGGGTGTCCGATCCTGGGGCCAACAGACACGGGTCTGAGCCCTGGATCCTCCATCTCGTTCACGGCATCACTGCTTTCAGAGCCACCGGCTGCTGCACCTTACAGGCAACAGCCGGGCTGCTGGGACAGGTTCCTCCAAAACGCTGGGGAAAACTACATCGACACTGACACTGCTTACTTCACGGAGCAAATATCCCTCAGAAAATCCCCACAGTAAAACACTGGCTGTTTGCCACCCGGTATGCAAACGAGCAAAACTAATGAGACCTGCAAAAGGTGCCACGCTCGCCTTGCTCATGAGGCAGATCCACGCAGGCCCCTCTGGGTCACACAGGTCAAAGGTCCGAGCCCTACAGATCTGTGGGCTTTGGATTATCAAAAAAAAAAAAATCCACCCACTTGTTACAAAAATAGGCAAGTGCCTTCACAGAGCTACCCCTTGCAAGCAAAGGCTACAGAGCCTTCAGAAATAAACCCGACACGTCGCCCTGTGCGCCCAGGAGGGAACAGATCGTTTTGTATAAACTGGGCCTCTGAGGGTCACTGTATGACAGAAATAGCGCGATGTGAGAAGACATTTCCTGCTTGCCCCTGCGCAGGGCAGGTGCCTGTGTCAGAGGAGTTGCTAGGAGAGGACAAGCCCATAATCCTCGGATCTTCCTCCTCAAGTTCTGACAGGATTTCCAGTGCTGGAGAACACATTTGTGACCCTGCCCAGGAAACCACCTTCAGAAAGGATAACCAACTTGGCCTGTTCTGTGATTAACTTGGAGTTTCCAGTACTGACTTATGAATGCTGTGCATTTTATACGTTCACACAATTCCTGAAAAGGGGATTAAGGTATTAACATACAGAGAAAAGCAAGAAGTAGTTTCATCCGGCGTTTAATGTTAAGAAAACCTGAAGCTACCTGCCTTGAAGCACTACCTTCATCAACCTAGGAGGTCGTTCATCAATTTAATCATCTGAAGAAAACCTACACCCATAAAAATGGAGGACAAAGAAAAAAGTGATGGGAAAGAAAACCACACAGAAATAATAACAGATTAGAAAATAGACATAAATGCAGAACACCTGGGCAAAGCTAAAATGCACTTTCCATAAGGAAGAGAGCTTTTCCTTCTTTTTTAATCCCCATGACTTGTCCTTCCCGTGATGGTTCAAAGCCAGCTGTCTCGGGTCACTCTACAGCTACTGCCAATGTTTATTAGAGAGGGGAAACCACTTGACCCTGGGAAAGGTCTTTGGGGCAGACCTGGCCCCGACCAGCAGAGCAGAGGCCGGCCCCACGCCGCAGGGAGGCCAGGGGCTACGGCACCGCCAGGCCCCGTCCTGCACACGTACAGCAGGGGGTGACCGACTCCTAGGTTTGAGGTCTGAGCAGTAAGGGCCCTTTGCTTCTGCAAAAAGAAGGAACGTTTACACTTAGCTTATGTCTGCACTTGTCCTGAAGGATGGATTCTGAGGCTGAACCATCCCCAGCTAAAAGACTCCTGCCCAAACTACACTGAAGACTTGGAGCCAAGATGCCGTAACACGTTGTGCTACTTCTGAAGGTTTCACCCAGCAAAAATGAAACCTGTCACTGCATATTTTTGTTAGGAATGTTTATGCTCTGCTTCTTCTATACCACTCAATGCCTTCACTAGCTGTTTTTCTGCCTTTTTTTTTTTTTTTCTTAAAATCACACACTAAAAAGCTCTGTGTTCAACAGCAGTGGATTTTGCTTCTAACACCGCATTTTCCTTCAATTCTGACAGCCAAACCTGCCTAGTAGCAGTTTCACCATTCCACCTTTCGAATATTTGCGTAACTCATGACAGAACCACGTAGCCCAGCTTGGCCAACAAGCCACCACACTCAAGCCCCAAATATTTGTCCCAGACATTACCCAAGGAACGAGCTAGAGAACCACCACGCTGGCCCTGCTTGAAGCAGGGGCTGGCCCTGGGGGCCTGAAGAGGAGCCTTGGAGCCCAGGTTGCTCTGTTCTGTGAGCAAACCAGCAGCTTCCGAGGCTCGTAGGAATTTGTCTTAAAGATCAAGCTTGCCATGACTGTACCCATGTGAAGCGGACGGTAACGATACCTCGTTGTTAGAGCCAGAGACGACAAAGAGCTGGCATTAAGGAACACCACTGCCTGACCTCGCAGCCCTCATTGGTATACCAAGGCAGGCAGCAGGTCCCTGAGCACACATTTGGAGGCTGAGCAGCATGGCAAGTGCATGTTTACAGCTCCTTGCACCGAGCTCTGGTTCTCCAGGATTCATCTCCATTATCACAGGATGCAGCTGAGCTGTCTGCAAACATGAAAGGAGAAAAGCCGTAGGCACCACCTAGCAAATTTCGACTCGCAGCATTCCTGGTGGCTGACAGCGAGGAGTCGCAGCGCGCATCCAGCACCAGCCTCCCCCATGCACGGCAGGATCCAAGCCAATGTGGGCACTTCTGAGAGTGGGAATGCAGGGGACTTTTTGTGGCTGCCCTTTTTTTATGCGTGGACCCCCTAGCCCAAAAATGCTCAAGACAAAATGGAAGGAGCAATAGAATTAAAGTTGGACTTATTTTATCTGGTATCGGCATCACCTCCGAGCAAAGTTTTCCAGCCCACCCAGCAATGGCCCAAGACCACGTTGAAAATCCAGCTTCAGCTGGAGTCCTGGCAGGGCAGGGCAGCAGCACACAGCCCCCAGACACCAGCCTCCTGCCCAGCACTATGGACAACGCAGGAAAGGCTGCCTGATAAAGTCCTCCTTCTCCCAGGTTGTTGATCCTATAGCAGCAATTTGAATGCTGTACTTAAAAGATGACCTGATTTTGAGCAAGGCAGTTATTAAAAAAATCTTAAACTGGATTAATTTTGCTCTAGTTTTGCCTTTCAGTATATAGATAGAGCCATTAAAACTCAAATAGACATGAGCACCAGATTTAGATTTTTCCACTCATATCCAGTAAAAAAATCAAAAAAAATACGAAGACCAGTGAGAGAGGCATGGGTCTATTTTGAGTCAAATAAAATACTGTTATAAAAGCTAAACACTTGATAACAGATTTTGGCCAAGAGAATGTTAGATGCTATGTCAGCATCTGCTCTACTGAAAATTTCAAAGTACTGAATTGTTTTGATAGTTCTTTGACCTCTGCCCCACATATTCAACACAGCGTTCATTTGGGGAGGAATTATTACTGCAGCAGGGTGCTGCTTCCAATCCAGCATCAGTAACCTGTCCCAAGCCGTGTACCCATGAAAAGGATGCCAAGCGAAGAACATCTGTGCCAGGGGAGCCACTGCTGCTCCGTCGATAAGGCTCCCGAAGCCACCTCAGCGGTCACATCTAGCTGTCCACGTATGCCAATTGCCTAAGCTTCCCCCCCCCACCAATGCAATAACCTGTTGCAGAAATACTGGGAGTTTTTGCTGATTTTATGTATGCTTCTTTCATTACCTGGTAGCAGGTCGTCATTAGCAGCAACCCACGAAGGAGTTTCCTCCTCCACCAGCAGCCACAGATTTAACAGGGCACTGCAGTTTTGCATGACTGTGAGGACTCAGACCTGTTTTTTTTCCTCATTTGTGAACGAAAGCACATTTAAGCCAAGAACTCTGACAGCACAAAACCTACACATTAGCCATTGTTTACTGCCTCTTTCTTCAGAAACACGATGCTACGCAAGGCCTGTAACGAATTACTGGTCAGCACGCTATCTAGAAGCTTTGTGACTACAACAGCTCCCTCCATCTCCTTATATGCTCAAGAAAGCACAGACAGGGAAAAATAGCCAATTAACTGAAAGTCAACAGTTCAGACTCATAAAGCCTTACCCATCTGGGAGGGGGGCAGAAAGCAGAACAGCAGCATGCAGAACACAGTGCCAGCATCTGAGAGGCGGCTGTTGGTCCCCCCAGGACAGGACCACGGGGCTGCTCCGACAGCCGGCCCAAGCGCTGGCATCACAGGCGTTTTGTGCCACAACCACACAGCACTCCTTTAAGCCCTCTGGTAGGTTTTAAGTACAGGAGCCAAAGAACGTTAACATCAAAATGAAGAAAAAACAGAAAAACCTTTAAAAAAAAAGGAGCAGACCGTCAAACAGTACATGGTACAAGGCAGGGATTTAAGGCCGGTACCAGTGCCTGGCTGACACACGCACAGGAAGGCTGGTAGGAAGGGTGTCACCAGCCCACCCCTCTCCAGATGCTAACCTGCCATAGGCTTCATTGCCGCCTTCCCCTACACCCTTTAAAGATGGTCTCAAAATGCTGTTTGGGTGCTCCTCCCACACTTACAGGTTTTCTGTGCTCCTATCAGCAGCTGGGTCCTGCTGCAACCAGGGCAATTACCACAATGCTGAGACATGGGTTTCCAGAAGAGTTGTCTCAGTACTTCAAGGAGCCAACACAAGCAGAAAATGGCATTGGTCAACCTTTACGAAGGTTTTAAAGCAGTAACAACCAGAATGAAAGGAGCAGGAGGCAGGCAGAAAAGTAAAAGAAGTCTCGCCCCAAGAGCACGCATGAAGGCTCCAGCCTTCGCAAGGTACAACGATGCTTCTCGTTCATTGAGAGCAACTCCACCAAGTTCAGGTTTCTTACATCGTTAAAAAGGATGCAACAGACATAAGAGCACGGTCATTCACAGAACCAAGCTAAATGGAAAAGAAGAAAGGATTTTTCATCTTAAAATAACCATTTTTAACGCCCATAAATGCAGCAATTTGAAAGACCCCTAACCTGGAATTAAAGCCATTGCCTTTCCAAAAAGAAGAAACCCAATGGAACTGAGCAGAGAATTTCGGAGACAATATGAAAAATAACCTAACCTGCTCCATACGGAGCCAGGCTTGTGCAAAACCCGTCCTAGTCAGCCATGCATCTACAGTACAGAAAACCGGATTCAAAATCAACTCCTTTTACTTTGTGTTACAGTCCAACACCAGCAAAGGCAACAGTATGTGCGATCATTGCATTAAACATGTCTCGCATATGCTTTAAGCTATCATAAAATCTCTAAAGGTACTTAACTGCACATGCTGGCTAGGAACCAGTATTAATACGCACTCCTAGGACTCAACACCAAACACAAGAGAAGAGGCTCCACACTGTTCGCAGGAGGCCGTCAGTAACTGGACCTAAGTTACACACCTGCTTCCAAACACAATCTCATTTCATTTTTGTCTGCACATAATCAATGTATTCAATCATCACAGGTGCCCTGTATCCCAAAATAGTCTTTTCTTCCAAAAAAAAAAAAAGTATATTTCATCCTAAACAAGACTCTGGCCTCTCCTAGCTCCAACCACCACGCTAAGACCAGCCCAGCAGCAGCATTTACCATTTAAGCGCGCGCTGTGTAAGGACCTCAGCACAAACCAGACCCGTGGCCGTGTTTCCCGCACCCGATGGCAGCGCCACGCACAAGGCAGCTTCTCCCTGCCCAGAGCTAACCCTCAGCACCCCGAGTGCCGAGCAGAGGCTCTGATGGAATCTGCAAGCACTGCAGAAGCAAAAGGAAGCGCAATTCCAATACGTTTAACAACCGAATTAGCATAATGCTCAGCATGCAGAAACCAGCTTCCCTGACCTTCCCAAAGTGCTGATCCGCAGCTATCGATGAGCCTTCCCTATGTGTGCTGTGATTCAAGTACAGCTAAGAAAGGAAACAAGAAAACATCCATTGCCCCGTCAAGTTTAGCGAGAACAGCTCAGAGATGTGGAAACCTCTCCTGCAACCACACACAACCTCGGAGCAATACCGAGCACCTCTTACTACCGTGTAAAACAGCAATTGAGGGTAACAGGATCAGAACTCGTACTAGAAACCCTCCTGCAGTCATATCCGTCCATTTAATCCCTTCTTCATTGCAAGCCGTAACCAAAGAGAGATGGAATACTCTTAAAAAACCTTTCTTTTGTAAAGAACAAACTGGACGCTGACTAGTAAGAATTAAAAGACACATACATTCAAACACGATTTAGAAATACTTCAAATGGTTTAGAAATACTTCACATTAATTGCATAAATCAAGATGTCTACTTTCTCAAACACAACTGCTACCGTAGGCAACAGGCAAGAAAAAAACTCTGTACCGTGCCTACTGCAAGGATAGGATGATATTTAAGGTAACCATTAGGGTGCTTAAAATAATCTAAGGGCAAATTATACTAATATCTGACATTTAAAAGCGCCAGCACAGTTAGAGCACTGTTTGACAACAAACAACAAAAATGACATTTCTTGTGAGGTCGCTAAGTGAAGGAACAAACCGGCTGAACTGCACGGCTTCGGCCTCAGTGCCTGTTTTAGAAAGGCATCCATGCTCGTCCTGTTCGGTGGAGAATTCAGAGCGTTCTCGTGAAAATCAAAACGCAATTATGGTGGCCAAAAATCCCAGCCCTGTTTAAAACATACGACTTTGCTGGGCCAAATGCTTTCGTTACGGATGAGAGGGCTTTGTCCATCGACAGCCTTGTATGGCTGAACGTACTCGCAGCACATAAACATCCCTCTCCGGCTCTGGCACAACTCGCTCCCTACCAGGAGTTACTGATACTGAAGCTGAATTGAGAAGGCAGCCAGACTCGAATCCAAGCTGGAGTCTGAGCTCATTAAAAGAAAGGAATAAAGACAGGCTTAAATTCCATTCCTGTTTGTGTCTTCCAAATGCTAACCAACATTGATCACCCTGCTTTTACATCGGCAGGAATACCAAGTCGCAGAACTGCATGGTTATTAGCATCACTCGATGAAAGGCACAGAAGGCATGTGTTTAACCAAGACCAAGACCAGAAACAGCCACTACAAAAATATAAACAGCGGCTGACGTGTATGGAGACAACATTGTTTGCACCAAAAGCACACACAAACACTCCTATTTTCATGCATTTCACTAAAATACCAGCAGCTTTTTACCCTTAAAAAGGAAGGATAACATTTTTTGGTTTTAACTATTAAAATTAAAGAAAAACCAACGAAGCAAAACCACCATCACCTTCGCCTCTTCACCTCTTCTCCCCTCCACCGTGCACACCTAAGCACTTCAAGCAACAAAACGCCGCCCATTTCTTTTTCTTCTGTCTTGCCATTCATCTTACGTGCACCCAAGCTGCCCCCGCGGCCAAGCTGAGGCTGTCCGCTCTCGGGCTGGCCTCGCTCAGGGGCACGCAGGCGCTTTCAGGCGATGCCAGCACGCCGCGGACCGCGCTGCCGAGCGGTAACTGGGTCAGGCGCGCAGCCGAGGCACCGCGGCCACGGCAGAGCCCGGTCCTCACCTCCCACCGAGCTCCCCCCAGCTCCGTACAGCTGGGCAACCACGAGGTTGCTCTGATTAAAGAAACTTCTGCAGCGCACACGTAGGATTTTTTTTCCCCTCCAAGTGAAATCCGTGCAGATAACTCATTGCTGCAGGTTTGGTTATCTTTTTCTACTTGTTGCAGCAAGCTAATGGCCATCCTGACTCATAATTATTACAACAGAGAGAAGCTTTCGGTTCTCACACTGCTGCAAGTCCAACATTTGTTTTATTTCAGGCATGCCACAGCTTTATTATAGCTCAAAATGGAAAGTTCGGGCATTTAATACTGATAAGAACTTGTACGGAACAGCTCTGTAGCTGGCTTTAAGGCGGCCCAGATTTTCTCCCAGAGGCTTCAGCGCACATTCACAGGACAGGACTCGAAACGCAAACAAGCAGCAATCTCAGCTCGTAATCCCCGGCAGCCCCAGACTGCCCAACTGGCACCACCACCACCACACCGGCCTCAAAAAGCAGTACGTTCCCCTTCCTTTCCTCAAGCGTGCTTTGTAGAGGTGGAGAGCACAGAAAGAAAGTTTGACTGCCAATTGTTTCCATGCAATTGTGAAGTTCTGAAAACTGCCCAAATACGTATTAGCAATCTGGAATTTTCTCCGACTTAAGCAGATGTATTGAAAAATAACCCCACCCAGCCCAGAAAGCCGTTCGAGAGCTTTCTTGCTGCAGTTCCAGCATCGCGCATTTCCAAAACAAACCAAGGGCAGCTGGAAGCAAGAAAGTAAGCCTTGGGGAAGGAGCCTAAAGATGGAGCTGTTTACGGAGGTGCTTCGAGGCCTGACCAAAACCCTCATCCCCCGAGCAGACCTTTCTGGTGAGACATTCAGCTCCTACCAGCTGAATTTCACCAAGAATTTCACCTGAAGCCAGCGGGCAGAGCACGCCCTGAGCACCGCGGGAAGCACACAGGCAGCCCAGCAGCACGCTCCTCGGACGTGTTGGGAAGAGGCAGTGCCCTCGGCTGCAGGGGGCAGGTGCATCCAGAGTTTACCAAGCGTGACGGCTTCTAGCCGTGCTGTTGGATCTATGGCACCTGTGTCAGGAGGGAAGCTCGCTGCTGGGCTCTCCGCACGCTGTCACCCCAGTGGTTTTGGCTGCAAACTGGGGACAGGCACCGCACGGTGCCTTGTGCTGCAAAGGCCACTCCTGCACCTGGGAGTCCTCATTTAAATAGGTCCCGAGGCCAAAGCAAGAAGTTTGTGGCTTTTTCCACACGATGCCTTTGGATGATTCCTACACAGAAAACAAAAAACACACCTAAAGCGTTGCAACACCCGCAGCTCCTCATCACCCTTGCACACCAAGCACAAAGAAGTGATACAGAGCGCGCTCACAGCATCGCTGCAGCTTCGTGCCTGGACTTGCAGGATTAAGCCGTTTCCTTCAGGCTCGCTGCTACAAACAGCCCACTGAACACAATGCGATCTGCTCCGCGAGCGTCGCCCTCAAGTTCTGAATAGACACCGCACTTTCCTCCCAAAAGCTGCTTAAGAATCAAACAGGGAGCCCCAAAAGATTGCGCCCACGTTAAAGAAGGACATAAACTAGCAGAAAAGCTGCACGCTGAGCATCTCCCTGCCACCAGCAGCATCATGTGAAAATCTACCAAGCTCTGGAAGTGAAAGACTTCCAACCGGCATTATCCAAACCCTCCTGCAGGAAAACATCCTATAAAAAGAAAGCTTGGAAGTACAAAAAGGACAGCGGCACTGCATGGAACTTGATGCCAAGGATTTGAAACTCGCCGTGAGACAGGCAGGCACACACCCCTTTTACTAGTCACAGCTTTAAATACCTCCACAGCGCGCAGCTCGGCGTGACAAACCCGCCGGCGGAGGAAACTTCCCCTGGCCAGGGAGCAGCACCAAGTCACCGGTTTCGGTGGAGCATCGAAGAGAGGAAACCTTCCAGCTCAGGGAGAAAAATGGTCATAGACGGGGCTCCTCGGTAAGGAACCAGCATGTCCAAGCACACAGGCAGCACAAGGCCCAAGCCCCGTGCCGACAACCTGCAGGGCATCCCCACCTGAAGTTTTTGAGCCTGTGGGAAGCTTTTTTACCACTATTTAGAAACTCACGGACAGGAGAAAAATCACCAGGAGCTGTGTCAGCTTTGTTCGGATGGCTCTTGGAAGAGCTACCCGAGGAGAGAAGGCTCCAAGAGCAAAGAGAAAGCAAAGACCGACCCCGCGGAAAGGACCGGGCAGAGAGCACAGCAACGCATTCCTCACCAAGGAGAAAGAGCTTGCTTCTTACTTCACCGTAACCAAGCCCGTGTGAAGGGGAAAGGAGGCGACAAGGCCGGCTGCAGAATTACCTAGTAGCCAGGGAAACAAGGCACGGACCAGAGCAGGGTCCCGGACAACCCCGGAGCTGTGCAGGGAACGCGTGCTCCTTGCAGGGCGGTCTCCATTCTGCGCTCAGCCCACGCAGTGCCAGAGCTGGAGAGCTTCTTAAATGCTGTCCTTGGAATCTGAAATTCTTACAACCGGGTCTCTTCCCAAGCCATAACTGATTCCCCTCCCCTTCAGAAGAACTCGGGCCTGCAGGAATCCCACGGACACCCGAGGGGCTCAGCTCACAGCCCAGGCAGCAGCGCTGCCGCACGTGGTTGGAAACGGCATTAAAAAAGGCAAATCATAGCTACGTGCAGCTGGCAGTACGGCAACGAACAGAGGTAATAAACTGCTCAGTTATCAGACAGCAAAGTCTTCCCAGTACGTTGCTATCTGGTCAGCCAGAGCCCAGATGCGGAGCGGCGGCGATGGGCACGCTCCGACCTTTCTCCTGCAGCCACGGGGCTGAGCAGAGTGAGCACCAACCTTGGACCGGCGCTCACATCATTTACTGCCGTGTATAAAACGGGACAGTAAAAATGACAAGGTGACGCATTTGAGTTAGAGGACGGCCCTGGACTTCTGCTACTTCTAGGGAACGTCAGTGCTGTGACAGGAGTCATTTTGTTCTCGTATGTATTTTGGAAAAGGAGCGTTACTTGGAGCAGACGAGATGCAGAGAAGCAGCACGAGCATCATGATAAAGCCGATGATGGGTGACTGCTCCCCTGCGCCCGTAGAGGCAGGGGTCAGACCCGACCCCAGCTCCTCACCCCGGGGGAATTCCTTCGGCTTCCAACCCAGCGCCCACCGGGGTGAGTTTCCTTCACTTTCAGCCCGATTGCTGCCCCTCCAGCTATTCCGAAGCAGCAAACCTTTGTAGATTTACTCGCCAATACCCATTCTTGACTATTTCTACAGGAAAAAGCACAGCATACAGTGAAAAAAATAATCCTATAAAACGGCAAGAAAAGTTTATGACCTCTTGAATGGAAGATCTGGGGGAAAACACCCGTGCTGAGCCGCCCGCCAGCTGGCAGCACCCCGCCTGGCCCCCAGCACGCCCCGAGGTGGCACGGGGCAATAACACGAACGCCGCGATCCCGCGCGGCCGGGGCAGGAGGGTTGGGATCCTCCTGCCGAGGCTCGCCCCGGCCCCGCCGTTACCGGGGGAACGCGGCCGGCCTCCGCCTGCCCACCGGGGGAAACGCAGCGGTTTTACCAGCGGCCGCCGCCCCCCCCCCGATCACCGCCCCGGGGCCGGCACCGGGGCGGGGGGGGAGGCTCCGGCCCCCTGCCCGGCCGTGCTCCCGTGCTTTCCCCCGCAGGACCCGCAGCGCAGCGGGCCCACCGCCCCGAGACCCCCCAGCCCGCCCCAAGGCCCCCCCGGGGCTTCCCCGCCTGCCGGTACCGGCCGTGCCGCAGCGACAGGCGGCGCTGCCGGGGGTAGCCCCGGGGCTGGAGGCAGCGCCCCGCGCCCCCCGCCCGCACTCACCGCCCCGCTCCGCTCCGCGCCGCTCCGCGCCCCGCCGGGCAGGCGCCGACCGGGCCGGGCACGGCCCGGGGTGGGCGGGGCCGGGGCGGGTGGAATGGGCGGGGCCTCGCCGAACCACGCCCCCACGCAGTGCCCGGGCGGGGGGGAAGCGGCTCTGTTGCCACGGTGATCGTGCGGCTCCGCTGGGGTGGGCGGGGCCGCGCGCCCCCTACAAACACACGCCCCCCCCCCAGGGGGGCGGGGGGCCACGCCCCCTCCACCTGACACTCCTCCCCCCGCCCCTCCGGTGGCCCGGGCGCTGGCGGAGCGTTCCAGAGGCCGCAGGTTCGAGTCCCGCCCTGGGACCGAGGCCAGCGCTGCCTCCTCCTGTACACCCCCCACGTTCCCGTCCGCCCGCCAGCCCTAAGGAAAGCACAGTCCCGTGTCCCTTCGCCCCTCCAGGGGCCCCGGGCCTTCCTCTCCCCATGCCTGGCAGTGGCTGGGCGAGCTCAGTCACCAGCACTGGGGACAAAGCTTTGGGCTGTGAAGGGGACATGTCTCCTCAGTATGGGGACATTCCTCCTCAGTATGGGGACATTTCTCCTCAATATGGGGACATTCCTCCCCAGATCAGGGGTGTTTCTCCTCAGACCAGGAGGGTTTCTCCTCAGCATGGGGAGCGTTCCCCTCAGCCACATGCCTGCCATGAGCCACCCAGCCTGCCCGCAGGCACCTCAGCAGCCCCCCGCCGCCCCCAGGGCCGTGCAGTGGTGGCAGCGCTGCCGGTGCTCCTTCCCCCTTTGGGCAAGGTGTGGTTTGTGTGACGGAGGAGTCCAAAGTCAGCTCCGGGGCCGGTGACTCACTGGGCAGGCAGTGCCCAGGCCATGGCCGGGGCAAGCAGTGGGAGCGAGGCCGGCCCCACGCCCTCGGTCAGCTCTCAGCAGGGCCGTGGAGCGCCAGGCAGCATTCCCCTCGTCAGCAGGGAGCCCAGCAGTCTGCCTCTGCCCATTCAAACCTCACTTCTACTTTGGGTTTTAGGGCTCCTGAGCAGATCAGGCTGATTTATCTTTCCGTGACCCGTTCCTGAACTGCCGGAGGGAGGTGATGCTTCCTTGGTGTGCCTCAGCTACAAGCAGAAGCTGCACGGTAGCTGCTCCAAGCAGGTGTGTGGATGGGGGCCAGGGGAAAGCTTTCAGCAGGAAAAGCATCCAGCTGTACAATAGCTGTGCGAATAAAAGAGAGCCTCACCTCCTCTTTCCCCACCCTTGTTGTATACACCCACATCCCATTTAAATTAAGATCCCTTTCCCACAGACCCCCTTGCTCCCAAATCAGGTTAATATATGTATTTCCCCCACCTCAGCAATGCTTTTATCTTCACCGCATACCAACACAAAGGGATCCCAGCTCCGTGACTCATTCACCTTTCCCTTTTCCAGAAATGAAGACACAATCCTGTCCCCTCATCCTCCTGTGTCCCCCCCCAGCACCCCTCCCTACCTGGCCGGTCACCTCCACGCCAGCACCCATCCTGCAGCCCGGGCCATCGCTGGGGACTGACGCACGCCCGCATGGCGAGGGCGATCCCCGGCTCAGATGAGTGCCTCTGCACAGAGGGTGTTCCTGCTTTTTCCCTCTTTGAAGTGGTTCTCGGTCCACCCCTCGCTTGGGAACCACTGCTCAAGCACACGGGGCTTTCAGAAAGTAATGGGAAACGATGAAATCGCCTGATCAGTTATTCAGGTGCCGCTCTAATGGCATCACCCTCCACAAAAACACCTACATACCACGACGCAGCCAGAGATGAGAGAACTGGCCGAGCCAGGCTCTGGAGGCTGCGTAGCCTTTGGGAAGGCTGCATTCAAATGGGCAACTTCAAGAAGAGCAGACGCCTTCCCAAGGAGCTGCTGCCTCATTTCCCACTGTCTGAGGAGGAACCTCAGCGTGTGCCTTTGCAAATACCCGGGGAGATGAGACTTGGGAACTTCAAAGGAGCCAGAAAAGCTCTCAATGCTTCAAGCCCCAGCAGGCCAGGGGCGGCAGCTGCACCTGCGGGACCGCAGAGCTGCGGGGTGGGTGCAGCGGCGCGGAGCAGGCCTGGTCTGGAAAAGCCTCCAGTGTAGAGCTGGAGGGGCCGTATCCTAACCCTCACTCAGCCTCTGCTGCCCTGGGGAGATCCCAGCCCTATGGGAACGGGAAGAGCTGCGGTGTGGGGCCAGCACTGCGGGAACCACGGGACCCGCAGCCCTGCTGCAGAGAGACGGGTTCCCCCGGCACAGCGCCGCGCTCAGCGCTCACAGCCCAGCACCGGGCACAGCAGGCGACACCGTGGCCGTGGTGGCTCCCCGGGGAGGGACACGTGGGACCTGATGCGAGGAGGGCTCCTTCCCTGTGCCGTCTCCCTGCTACGACCCTGCATGAACCCCTCTCCCCCTGTGTTTATCAGCAGGTATTTGACTGGAGTTAACCGCAATCTAGGGGCAGAGTTAAACGCAGAGCCCTGTTCTGTCGCCCCATGTACATAAATTAGAGCTGTAATTCCACCCCGCGGTGTGGATGGCAATAGCAAACAGACGCTGCCAGCCCCATCTCACGCAGGCGTTTGAGCTTTGAACCTTTGGTTTATGATTTCACCAGTACTGTCAGTGCAATGATATGCAAGCAATATACAATGAGGGAGTGCTTGTACTTGGACAAAAATGGCAGGCCTCATCTCTGAGTTTTCATTTTTAAACACAAACCTTTTTTGCCATCACATCAACAAAAGGCCCTGCCAGGCTGATGCACCAGTTTACCAGCAGCTCTGCTTCTTCTCAGATGGGTACTGCCTCTGTTTCTCCTCTCTACAGAACAATTAACTTCCAGGGCTGGAGCATTTCACAATTCAGCTACGAACTGCACAAGAACAGTGACCAACAACAAACACTGCACGTACCAGCAGGGCTGCTCCGGCGATCTGGTTCCCCTCGCACAGTCTGTCAGTGCCCTGTAGTGGAGAAATGGGTTAATTGCATAAGCCACAAGCAGCCACTGCCAAACTGCTGGGCTGAGCTCCTGCAAACCCGGGACAGGCCCTGGCAGCCGGCGGAGAGGCTCCAGCACCGCGGCCGTGTTCAGATGGCGGCGGGCTGCTGCCTCGGTGGGACAGCGCTCTGCTCCCGTCACCTCTGCTGCACAGGAGCCAGTCCCTGCCCGAAACACAGCCCCTGGGCACACGGGCAAGATTCCTTCCTTTGTCCCAGTTACTAACAGCTTCGTCTCTTCCCTCGGAGCAAGTGACTCCTATTACACAGAGGTGGAGATGCATGCGAAAACACTGCAGCTGGGCCCGGGGAACAAGCGCCTGCTCTTCGCATTTTGGCGTGGCTTCGAAAGGCTCTGGCCCCAAGCAGTAAAGCACTTTGGTGTCCAGACTTGCAACCGTCCCCAAAGTGCATGCTCCCACAAAGGTCAAAACTTGTGCTGAAGGTGCGAGGTGAGGCCCCAGAGGAGCCGGCTGGGAACGCCCTGAATGCCTCGGGCACGAAGTGCTGCAGGAAGGTGCGCTACTGCCAAACTCAACATAATCCGCAAAGAGGAAACAGAAAGCAAAGCTTCCCTTCTGCTCCCCATCTCCACCATGGCTGGGGTCCTTCAGAGCCCCTTTCCCACCTCTCCATGTTCAGCCACCCTGAAAGTCAGCGCAGAGAGCTCTGAGTGCCAGGCTCGGAGCCCCACTGACCTCCGGATCCCCCTTGCCTGCCGCAGGCTCCTCTGCAGCTCCCGGGTTTCAGGTGTGACTTCAAGGGGAGCAGGCACAGAAGAGAGAGTCCTGATTCATGGGGAGGGTTTGTAAAACTACCGAAGGCCAGCTCTGTCCGAGCACCATTCCTGCCCCAGAGGATGCAGGGCTCCGACGGTGTGCAGTGCCTCGCGAGGCCATACCCCCGGTACCCACAAAACGCTCCCTCTGCCAGAAAGGAGGCGTTCAGCAGGGCAGAGGATGCCAGGCCTTCATTACCCTGCAGCTGCGGCAGGCAGCACCAGACAGAAATCCAGAAAGGAAGGATAATTGAGCATCAAATTTGTATGTATAATGCTCTCCAGGAGGAAAGAGTTGTTAAAGATCACACCGTCGTCGTGGAGGTTTTGTTGCATCAGAGTGAAAATTGGTGGGTGTGGAGTTTTTGCAATTATATAATCTCTGGCGGTTTTGGCTTCGCTGCTTTGGGTGAGGACGCAGCAGCCCCGGCCCGTCTGCGGCCCGCCCTGCGCTATCAGCTAATGGCACATGGTCCGACTGCGTGGGGGCTGTGGTGAGAACAAAGGAAAGCAGATTTCCTGGGAGTCTGTTTTTGTTTTCCCAAGCAGAAGAGTGACTCAGATTTCAGCTCGCGCTCCTGTAACTCGGCCAACAACAACACGCTGTTAGTCAAAGTGATAAAGGCAAGTATCTTCGTGCCATTTGCTGAACTAATAAAAGCTCCCTTTGTCCACCCCAGGGCCGACTCGGTGACCCGTTTGGAGCCCCCAGCCCCTCGCAGGGACGGTCTCTCCCTGAGCAGCCTCGCAGCACTCCAGCCAGGTGCCCAGCACGTATCCTGCTGTCTAAAACGTTCCAGGTGATCCCAGCTTGTGCACTGCCTTAGCTGAGAGCTCCGCGATGGATAGCGGTGAACACGTACATCTCATCCTAACGCAGTTGCTAAAAGTGTCGCAGAAATGCTTTCGCTTTCTGGGAAATGTTCCAGGAAAAAGCATCCCGCTTCCTGGTGCTTAAAAAGTGGCTTGACACATCCCTGCTCTTTTGTCCTCTGTATCCGAGCTTGTTTTTCATGGCTGTGAGGTGCATTCCCAACCCTCTGGCATGCCCACAGCGTGCATTGCTCATCACAGCCGCTGCACACCAGTCTAGCAAAGCAGACTGCAGGTCGCAGGCTGGCAGGGGCTGTCCCCAGCGCTGTCGGCATGGTGCTAGAGCTCCTTTTGGGGGATCAGCCTGAAGCAAGCACCGCCTGCACAAACTGTGCTGCACTGGTGCAAAATGCGGCTTGCCAAAGGATTTGCTGAGGAATTGCTACACACAGCTGCGGGTAAGCCCTTGTGCAATGGCTGTAGTTTCTCTGGAAAAGGAGCACCTCCAAAACACGTGTTAGAACACCTCGAACAAGTCAGATGCAGCTACAGGTGCTAACAGGGCAGAGCAGACCTTAGCAGAGGCAGATGTTGAGACTAGAGACACTTTGCACTGACATTTTAACGTGTTGGTGCATGTACGTTAACAGCGTGCTATAAATACGCCTGGTCCGTCCCTGCTCCTGCAGCCGGGGCACTGTGTGGGTGCCACGTGCCGCCACGTCACAGGATGGGGCTCACGGCCACACCGACGGGCTCACAAAGTCACCGCCCGTCCGCTGCTCCCGTATCCCCATCGCGTCCGAGCTCCCCAAGGCCGGCGTCCCGCCAGCCTCCAGCCCCTCCAGCAGGCGCTGAGCTCGACACCACTTGACCGAGCTGGTGAGGAAACCTGCACAGACACTTTGCTCTGGATGGAGCCGAGTTTCCTTCCGTGTAGTCACCCGGCAGCAGGATCGGCACGAGTCTGTGCACGCGCAGCTCTCAGGCCTGAGTCCTACAGCTGCTGCGGCCAGCGCTGCCGGAGGAGCGTGGGGCTGCGGGGCCGATCCTGCGGAGGAAGCAACGCGGGCTGCAGGGCAGGACGCCGGGCACGCTGCTGCGCTCAGGGGCTCTGCCAGCGTAAGTCTGCTTCAAAGCATGACCTCAGGATCACTGCTTTTGTGAGAAAGTACCCAAAGTTAAACATGAAAGAAATTCACTTTTAGGATCATTTGGTTTCATCCCTCTAAGCAGCATGATTTTTGCCACTCTCTCCGCTCCGTGCACGCAGAACATTTCTGCTTTTGCGCACTGGGGACCTGGCCTCCAGTAATTAACTTGCCAATTAATATCAGGTAATTAACACATTCACAAGGGCTGGTGGAATCCCACCCTGACATTTTCCAAGCTATGCCTGTTTGGGGAGCGTCTTCATCAGCCTTTTGAAGTCCTTCGCTGTGAATTCACCGGCAATCAATTAAGCCTGCACTAAAAACTGGTGCTGTGCCATTAGAGCAAACATGCCCCAAGAAGCAAACATATTAAGGATTAATTAAATACCAGGTTTTATTTAATTAAGCCTCTTCTTATAAGTATGTAAAGGCAGGAATCTGGAGCGAGCACCTGATCTTGCGTTCTCGTCTATCCCATTTTTAGAAGTGCATTTAAACCTGGTTGGTGCTGTTTAGAACACGAACTTCAGGCTGACACGAAGCGATTTAACCGCCCAGTGCAGGCACTGGTGAGCACGGCCTCACGAAGGGGTGGCAGTGGCACCGAGCCCTCCCGAGGCAGGGCTCCCTGCTGCCCCGTCCCCCGGCGGCGCTGGCAGCCCCCCGAGCCCCGCAGACCTGCTGGGTGCCCGCGGTGACAGCGCCAGCCCCGTGCACCGGCAGGGACCCGCGGGCACTCGTCCTCCAGCTCTCCTCACCCTCCTGGCATTTCTTTACGACCACGTTGTCACTCCTGTTACCAGCTAACCTGCAGCAAGAAAGGCACCAGCCTGCCGTATCGGCAGCGGTTTAAAGGTCCCGCAATAGACCTGGGAAATACCAAGGCAAGCTCGGGAGGTGAAGTCCAAGGCCATTTTCCACGCGGCTGCAGAGCGCGCAGCCCAGCTGTGCTGCAGGGGAGGCAGGCAGACAGGAGCCACCGCCGTGCCTTCTCCTCCTCAGCCCGGAGGTGGGAGGAGGTTAAGGGAAGGACCACGCTCTGCGAGACCTCAGCCTGCCTCCGACTCCTACATTGAAAAATTCCTTGTCAGCAGCTTAGAGAGCACAGAAATAGCTTGGTGCAGATTAAGTGGAATTACTGTTCATTAACAGCACCAGTGGGCATTTACTGACATACATTCAGTGACTACGGGAGCTTTTTCCATACTGAAAATTGTTCCAGGCCCATTTTGCCGTGGCTTTTCCTAGCAGCTTGGCTGTCCAGGAGCAGCAGGCAGCTGCGGCCACGCGGCACCAAGGTGGAACTGGGACATGGGGGCTGCAGCTGCAAAAGCACACCAAGCTGGAGCCTCAGCAGTTTGCCAGCCCTGTGGTGGTTCCCAGAGAAATGACGACAGGAGCTGTCCCTGAGCAGCCAGGCAGAAGGGAAGGAGGTGGAGGGGACGGAGGCGCTGCCCTGGGAAGGGAGCCCTGCTGGGTTCTCCTAGGTGCCTGCTGCCACCCATCACACCCCTGCTGCCACCCATCACACCCCTGCTGCTCAGATCCGGGCCCAGGGACTGGAGCACGCAGAGGCACGGGACAAATCCCCTTCCCTTACATGGTGGCAGCAGAGAGGAGCTGGTCTTCACCAGCTCTGCCCCAAGTCTGTACAGGTCACCCATGTCTGTCCTCAAAACAAGGGGAAAAGCACCAGGGTCCCCCCCCAGGGCCCAGTGGTTTGGGTGCAGCACCGTCACCCCCAGGCCTTCGGAAGCAGCCGCCCTGATCCCGACAGCGCTGCCTCGTCGGGGACCCCCCAACCGCTGTCTGAGCAGGGACTGCACAGCCGGAAAGAACAACCAGGGTTTTATTGATCTGAAAATACATCAACCATAGAGAATAGAGCTTTAATTTTTCTTTCTGAACAACAATAAAGAACAGTTTACATTTAAAAAAAAAGAAAAAGGCATGAATAAAATAATAAAAAACATACCACAGGTTGGAGTTCAAATCTAAGAACAGCAGCAGCACTTCTACAGATATATTAAAAGCTATAGTGCTCATTAACCTCAGACTGAGCAACTCCCAGAGACCAGAATGGCATCCGACATAGAAAAGCAGCAATTCCGTGTAGGGCAACATAAAAGTCTAACACCAGAACATCGAATACATTCAGAACCCTGCTGTTGAGAGGTAAACCCTCGTCCCCCAGAGCTCGCATCGTTACCTGGCATCGCCACGACGGCTGCAGCAGGTGATGGCCCAACGGCCCCCGTGCACCCTGCCGAGCTCTCCGGAACACATTTTAGCACGAGGGAAGCGACAATCGTGGGTCTAAGGTTACACCCGAGGTGGATTTTCAACAATTTTTACTTAATTCTCTTTCTGAAAAACAGCTTTCTCCTTCCCTGGCTCCTGGAAATTGTACTCTAAGAGGAGACTGAATTTCTGAGAATTTAAGTAGATCTGCTTATGCATTTGTGAACATGACATTTTTAGTATCTCAGTATCCAGGATCAGGATTTTTAATTCTTTACCTTCCTTAGCAGCGAAGCCACACCGATTCGTAAAATTCCAGGGACTTTTTGAGATCTTGTGCATAGTTCAAACATTAGCATTGATTTATGAAAAACAAACAAACAAAAACCCACCCTGATAAGTGGAGCTTTTTACCCAGGAGTTTCTCTGCTGAGCATTTTCCCATTCCTACAAAGAAGTCAATGGGGAGCAGCCCTCATCCGACCCCTCCCGCTGCCGTGGCCGTCCACAACCAGCCCTGTGCAGGGAGCGGAGGGGTGCGGGGGTCTCTGCCGAGGGGCACGGCCGGGGGGAGCAGGCTGCAGAGCCCTGGGGGCCCGCTCAGGGTCCGGCTCCACGCGGCAGGACCGAGGGGCTGCAGGCACAGCACCTGCAGCTCCACCGCTGTGCTCCCTGCTCGGCCTCCGCATGCAAGATCAGTTTTTAGAAGGAATTTGTTCAACTTCCGAGCCGGAATTTAAGGTTGAATGTGCTCGTTGGTAAACTAAAACTAGTTGTACATTAAAAGAACGATGTGGCTATTCCAGCAGCATACATCCCCCAGGAAATTCAAGATTCAAAGTTCAGAAGAAACCCAAGCACTCCAAGCTGTAGAAAAGCATGGCCATGGCACCAAGAGGATCGTGGCGTTGGCCCATGGCCACCATAAACATAAACGAGGTGAGTGCAGCTCACAAAGACTTCAGGTGCCTTCATCAGCCATGTGCTGACTTCACGGCAGGCCATGAGGATAATGACCTGAGTGAAGATCATTTGAGTGTCTGAAACAGCATGCAACAGTAAGTGGCATTTTATCTACTTCAGGGCATCTGAAAATGCTTATGAGGAATCTGAAAACTGGTTCTGGTGAGAGTTACGGCACGGCCCTATTGCTAGAAATTGTCACTTCATCTGTGAATTGTGCTCTTTCACTTCCAATTTGTGCTCACGCAATACCAAAATGCAGAAAATGTGCCCAGAAGTGAAAAGTCCCAAATGGAGCTGACAAGTGTTTGATGAAACGACAATCACTGCGGTCCCACTGAGGACCAGGCTCAGAGGCCACCACCGGCCAGCAGTGCCCCAGCACAGAGCGGCCATTCAGAATACCAGAAGGTGTTTTTTAAAGCAAACTTACATGATGAGAATCCTAGAACTGGTCCCGTACCTGTTTTGAGGACTGCCACAGCAGCTCCCAGTGCAGAGACTTAGCCAACTACTCAAAAGAAATGGGGGAAGAACTGAAAACTACCTATCCAGATTTTTAAAAATAAATAAAAGTAATAAAGAAGAAAGGGTAAGAAGAATCCCATACATTTGTTCCCGGCCACGCGCCTGCCACAAGGCTCGTGTCTGTCTCCAAGGGGGGATTTGGGCACAGGCTCACAGCTTGCCCAGAGCTGGGGTCGCAGCAGAACTGCAATTCCGAGCGACCACATCAAGAGCAGTCACTCCTCTTGAGATGTTTTTATTTATCGGTGAAAAGCATTGCTGATACCTGCACCTGTGTTGCTGGCTCTGGTTGCAACGCCAGCTATATCTGGCTGTGTTCAGGGACGTTCGGAAAGGGGCTGGATGAGAGCAGCACAGGGTGGCTGCAGGAAGTTCCCGGGCAAAAAACCCTCTCAATCTTCATGAAAAGTGTCAGTACCTAAGCAATTCAGAGAACCAACACAGTAAGAAAAAATCCTATAAAAATCACACATTTAGGAACAAAGACAACTTGTAAGGTGTTTACGTTAGCAACGCTAGAAAAGATGGGTACCGAGAGTGATTTGGCAGCTTGCACCAGCAGAAAGCTCAGACGCAGCAAGGATCCATTAGTGACTCCCTCGGGGAAAAGCGGGGCTGGGATTCAAACACTGATGGCATTGAAGCACACCGAGACGATCCGAGGGCTGAGCAGCTCCAGCACCGGTGAGCGAAGGAGCAGGGAGATGGACGAGCCGCCCGTGGCAGAGCGGGATGCGGGCAGGGAGGAGGCAGCGGTGCGGAGCCAGGGGCCTGGTCCCGCAGAGCTAACAAGGGGTGAATCGCAGCTGCAGGGCGCTGCGAGGATGAAGCATTCCCTCTCCCGGAGCCGGACAAGATTACTGTATATGGGCAGGCTTCTCCCCCGGCCCAAGCAGGAAACCTCCGGCTGCACAGCCGGGGTGGGAGCCGCGCTGCGTGGAGCAGAGCGGGGTTTGATCTCATGGCACCGAGCAGAGGGGCAGAGCCAGTGGGAGAGGCTGAGGCCCATGACCGGGTGGACAGCAAGAACCTTTCCTTAGATCTTGGTCACTTTTAACCTTTAAACAGATCTCGAGGCCTAGACTCCTGGTGCTCAGGTCCTGTGCTGCACGCCTCCGCAAAAAAAGTAAAGCTCCTGGTGGGACAGTGCCTGTGCCAGAGGAGTCACCAAGAGCAGAGCTGCCGCGGGGAGAGGCTGCGACTCCTGGTGCTCAAATCTGAGCACAAAACCCACACAGCCTGGGCAGGGCTCTGCCCACGCGGACCCCGCTCAGCGCTGTGCTGGAACAAAGCTTCCCCCTCCACAGTCCTTTTTTCCTTCTTTTCCCCGGTTTTACAATCAGAACTAAAATCAAGCCAAGCTGAGGTCACGACGGCCCTGCTCCGAGCCTCCTGCTGCCGCCCAGCACACGAAGCACAGCGCAGGGCAGCGACAGATTGGCACGCCATGAACGGGTGCTAGAGAAACCACGCGGTCCTTGAAGCAATAGATTTCTTCTCCCCCCCTCAAAAAATAACCCGCTTAATTCACAGATTTCTCTCTATGCTGTATATATATATACTATATATAGACACAATTCTCTGGTAAACATTTACAAGATATGTTTGCAACATTGAAAAGATAGATCTCCATTTGCATAACAACGCACACTCACACACTTCAGTATACAAGGACACACAGTAATGTACAGTCAATAAATAAATACTTTTCCCCCCCAGAAGTTATTCAAAAAACACTGCTATTGAGCGGCCCAGAGACACTCTGTTAATGCAGACAGCAAATATTGTGCAGATTTTCTTGGCTGTTTTTGTTTAAAAACCAAGAAAAGGAAAACAAGCTTGAAAGATAAAAGTGTCAGCGATGTTGCTTGTTAAGACTGTTTCAGTTAACCCATTGGTTCTCGCCCCTCAGAGAGGGAAGGGCAGAGCACTTCCCCTTTGGAAGAGGCTACGCAGGCGGATGCTTGCCTGCCCCGAGACCTAGACAGAGCAGGAACAGGCTGGCAGGGAGGGCACGAGCTTCCTGCTTTATGGAAAATGAGAGAATCCCGCAGAAATCTGCAGATTCAAAGCTCAACTGCTTTTGTTTCCCTTGCTACCGCAGACTGCAGACCAAGCACTCTTTGGAAGTTTCACGTAGAAAACTTCTTCAAGCAATTTCCCAGACCGTTGGTACACCTTTTGTTTTGGCTTTGTAAGAAATGAAAGGCTCCCCATCACCCTCACCGCCTGCCGCAGTCCTCTTCCCTGCAGATTTTGGTACGCACTGCTCCCTACTTACAGCTGGGAGCTGAGTCCCAGCACTGCAGGAGTAGCTGACTTACCCAAACTGCTTCACCACAACTGCAGAACGCCTCGGAAGCATCAGTTCTCTCTTCTGCAGCTCTGTATCTGTTCTGTTCAAGCAACATCTAACACACGCCACAGGTAAACACAGAGCACATCAGCACAGGTGTCCCATGGAAGGGAAGGGCCCCTCTTCCCTGCTGGCGAGCAGCGCTCCACCAGCGAGAGAAGAGCAGGCCCTTATCTTGCAGGGGGGAGGAGGACAGCACGCACGCGTCGCACATCGCATGGAGGGGGAACACAGATTTTTGCAGCAAAACTTGAGAGAAAGTACCCTTATAGAGAGCTACAGCCTAGCATCTTCCCTGCTGCTGAAAGCACACCCTCACGGCAGCTTTCTGTGGCCATGGCGAATCTCCCTCTGGCTGAACTCGGCCTGCCACTAACCTACATTCTCCTTTTCCTTTTTTTTTTTTTTTACCTGAGTTGAGAAATGAATCCAAACCCTCCGTAACACGGCCACAGCATGGCACAGAAGCTCAGCTCTCACGCTGGTAGTGCTGGTAGGCACTTCACGCAGCGTGCTCCAGGGGTGCAATGCTGGAGAGCCACTGCAGGAAAGGTGGCCACAGAAGTGCATCTTCCGAAAGCAAAGACCGCTCAGGGACCTTGGGCTATTTGGTCCTTCGCAGGTGAAAGCAGCCCACCGGGACCTAACCGGAGACTTTCAGTGGGCTTAGAGGGCTTTGCAACCAGCCCCGTAAGCACACAGAAAACCTGCAGGCACCAAGGAGATTGTTTGCACTGTTTAGATGTAAGCAGCTGGTCTTTTGATTAATAGAGGAAGAGACAGGCACCTTCAGAGGGAAAAGTCAGGGCAGTCACTGAAGCCAGGAGCTCTGACTTGCCTTCCAAGGAGCTCTCCCCTAACATGGGTTGCAGGAGAACAATCAGGAGACCAGGCTGCTAACACAAGCAGCTAGAATAAGGCAAAAACCTCAAGTCTAGAGCTCCCAGATGAGGCTAGGACCAGATTTTTCAGGTTCAGAGTGTTACAGAGGCTGGATTTTGAAAGAGAAACCCACTGCTGACTTTGGAGCTCTTCCGAAAATCCATCCCCAGACAAAACTCCTGTGTGCTCAGATACTGTAGTAACAAACAGTGTAAAAATCCGAGGGAGAGAACGGAGCCCTAAAAACACTAAAGGAAATGCTATGCATCAAGGGACAAGGTCAAAAGAAGAGGAATTTCTGTGATCGAAGCCCCTCTGTTACTGGCAGAGCCTCGTAACACTTGTAAGAAACTGAGTACTGGCAGCATCCCTGTCCTGCCTGGGATCGCAGGGCTGGCCAGCTTCCCCGTGCCATGGGTAAGGGCTGTCGAAGGAAGCAGCTTGATTTCCTCCCAGCAAAGGCTGTCGAGCCCGTCAGCCCCGGGGGCTGGCAGCCCAGCCCTCCCAGACCCCCAGCTCCGAGCTGGGACGCTGGCAGCTGCCTCTGCAGTGGTGGTGGTAACCCAGTGCCACACCTCCGCTGCAGCAAGGCAAGGAAGCGACTGCCTGGTCCTGCTTCCAAAGAAGTCTTTAGCAATAAAGTGTGATTGTACAGATCTTTGGTTAAGTCACTGGAGAATGCTGCGCAGATCTGAGCCAGGGCCCCCGGACCTACCACTGAGCACAGCACTGGGAGAGCTGGGGCTGCCTCCGGCTTGGACAGCAGTGCATGTCCAACCACCTTCCTTCCACAGGCGTGGCACGTCACGGAAAAGGAGAGGGAGAGGAAGCATTGAAGGGGAGTCCCGGCTCTTTGGATGCCTCGTCTTCTCCACATCCTTCACTTGTTCTCGATCAAAGTCTGGACTTTGTACACAAGGTCCCGAGCCAGCTTCAGGATCTGCTTGGTGTTGTGCCGCTCGGCCATTTCTGGAACACAGACAGAAGGAGCCCACAGAGAGGCGATACCTGAGCAGCCCAGCACCTCGAGGAGCCCCCCAGGCCTCACCACTCCGCTTCACAGCCAGGCTTCAGGCAGCAGCTGAAGCTGTGGACTCACATCCGAGGCCCTAAGCACCAGCCCTTGCAGAGACACCTGACGCTGAAGGGCCACCATTAAGGAGCTTATCTCAGCACGATTACAAGCTGCAGGAAGCACCACCTACGCTCACAGCTCCCTTCAAGCACAGATAAGGCAGGCTGTGACCGAGGATGGTCCCCCAGGCATCGTCTGAACCCTTCAGAGGCAGGAGATCTCTTTAACATCACATTCCAAGTAGCACAACCACACACTGCTCTGTTCAACACCTACCAGTGTGTTCGAGACACGGCTGCCTACAGCCAGACGGACGTGCTGCCTGCCCCTGAGCAGCTGCCACAAATTCAGCCCGACAGAACACAAGCCGTACCATTGAAAAATTTGATGATGTCTGTAAAATCCATGTTGTTCTCCAAGATTATGTCCCGGTACATTTCCACCAAAGCCAGGGCTATGAAGAGCACATAGTGTGTGGAGGAAACGTGTGCAGCTGCCCAGATGGTCTCCCAGACGGCGAACACATCATCGTACACCAGCTCTGTTAAGGGAGGAAAAAAAACCAGCAGTCACTCCACCAGCTTACAACCATCCCGACTCACAGCACTCACGGCAGCACTGGGGAAGACGTGCTGGTGGTTTCTTCCCACAAGAACCTGTTCCAAGGAATAAGTCAGGCATCTACAGAGAGAAATATTCTGGCCTGCAGCAGGTGGTACAGACTTCAGGACATAAACCTGCTGGAAGCTCACCAGCAGCTCTGGAGCAACAGGTTCTGTAACTAGACTGAAAAGTCAGCCACAAACCTACCAGGGAAAAGCAAAACAGAAGCACACAGCAAAAAATGAAGTTAACTAACGTTGCAGAGCATATTGAGAAGGATGGAAGTGTGGCAGACCCTGCCTTCCCTGCCCTTTGATGGTCTCAACTGTCTCCCTCCCTGCACACACCTCTCTTGAAGTCGAGGAGGAACCACCGGTAACAGAAGTAGAAGTGAGTGTAATCCCCATTCTGGTGCATCAGCTCAAAGAGCTCAGAGTCCAGAATCTGCCAAGAAAAGCAAGAAGAAACTCATCAGCGCACACCCGAGGCACCAAGCACTCCTCTGCTTCCCTCCTTCCCACTGCTCGCCTCCCGCACCACCCAGCTTCACCCTCCCTTGTGGCCCTGCTCCCAGACTCTCCTTACATCCCCCCTGCTCTCCTGCCACAAAGCTCCTCTCAGCCCGTCCCACGCAGGCCCCCATGCCAAGAACAGCTCTCCCTCACTGCCCTGAGAGGCCGCTGCCCCTGCGCCAGGACCGCCCTACCTGGATCAGGGACCTCATGTTAGCGAAGTGGGTGTCCATGGCTCCCCCGTGGGGGAAGTTCTGGTTCATCCTTTTCATGAGCTCAGTGAAACAGCTGAAAGCCAGAGCCTCTGCACGGGGAAGACAGAGAGTCAGTGCTCTGTTGCACGGGCACCACCGCATCTGCACCCGCGCGTGACCATGCCTGCAACACCCAGCAGCAGCAGCAGCCCTCCCCACCGCACGCACGCACAGCTGGGGTGCACGGCGGGGACAGGCCTTGGAGGCACCCCAAGGCTCCCCCCCTCTGGGTGTGGGACCCAGCAGATCCCCCCTGTGCACTCCCACTACTACAGCACTGGGGAGCGGGGCAGCGCCACCCACTCACCATCGTCCAGGATGACCAGGAGAGGGGCCAGCAGGTCACACATCCCTTGCACGTAGCCAATCTCAATGTGCTGCCAGATGTAGCTGTGAAGGAGGGCAGGAAAGCCGTGAGCCCCCTCCCCGTGCCCAGAGCTAAGCCTCTGCCCCGTGCCCCAGCACCGCAGCCCGCTGGCACGCGCCCTGCCTTTACCCCTGTGATGCTGGCGTGCCCTACAAGCTGCCCTCAGCACACAGCCAGGGCCATCAGGGCACATCAGACCTCTTTATTCCATTACGCCCGTGCCCCGTTGCTCCACAGCTGGCCTGTAAATGATTAAATCCCAGCGGTGCCTTCCAGGTGAGCCACGCACGGCACGGCCCGAGATTAACGCTGTGCAAGGTCTGCTGCCTGGAGATCGGAGCAGGGAAAGGGGAAATCAGAGAGCACAGCAAGGTGCAGGAGGTTGGGCAAAGGGCAGGGACCGATGGAGTTTGTTCCTTTGTCTCTCTCATTCTCACCCTTCCCCTTGATTCATCCTCTGGGCTGGGGAGAGCCTCCCCTGCACGGTGCTGCCTGCTTCGCCTCCCTGGACCCAGCGTCCCAGGAAGCGACGGGCCCTGCACAGATCTTCCCATATTTGGTAGCAAGTCAAAAGTGTTCAGAAAGGGCTCCGAGCCGCTGCTGGCACAAGGAAGCAATCCTTTCCACCCTGCCCACTGGTTTTCCAAATTCTGCTGCATTGTAGGTCTCGTCTCAGCAGAGATCTCCAACTCCGGCTGCCAGATAAAGTGACAGCTCTAATGAAATAGCAGCTTCTCCTCATATTTGCAAGATGAGTAAGAGTGGTTTAGCCTTCCCTGCCCCTGCAGCAGCCACAGCTGCTGAGCTGGAGCTGGTTTGGGTTGGTGAATGTCACACAGCAACCTCTTAGTCACAGGGCAGGCAAGGAGAATCAGAAAGGCACCCAGGGACTCCTGTCCCCTGGGCTCCTGTGTAGGCACTAACCACCAGGTTGTTTCCATATTCCTCACGAGTACTAGACCTCCTTAAACACTTTTCCAGGCAAGAGCAGGTGGGCTACACTCTGCTCACACACGGGCAGCCCCAGGGAGCCCTCCGCCTTGGCCCAGCCCCAGCAGGCGCAGGGTAAAGCAGCACGGGGCAGGGCTGATGGGCTCCTCGTCAGCTGGGCCCCGCTTCTGTGACAGAGGAAATTTGGAGGAGGACGCCAAGGAGGCAAACTCAGCATCCAGAACTAAGTTGGAGGCTCTGCTCTGACGACGAATTCAGGGAAGCCCTGCCAGGAGCGTGCCCCAGCACCCTGCAGGAGGGCGGGCAGCCCTGCCCCGGCCCCGCAGCTCCCACCTGCACATGATGTTGCGCAGCTTCTCCAGGTTGGCGGGGGTGAAGTACCAGTAGTTGCGGTCGCACCGCTGCACGTCCTTCTCAATGCGGTGCAGGTTCACTGTGTACATGTCCAGGAGCTCTGGCTGCCCAAAGCAAAAGCAAAGTTGATTTGTTTTCAAACAAAAATTTTTAAAAATTGCAAGGGCAAAGGAGCAACAGGGCAGAGTTTGGGTTGACGTAGTGCAGGATTAGCACAGGGCAAACACGGGTGAATGGTGAGAGACTCACAAAAACCCGCTCAGTGAAGAAATAAAGACTTACAGAGTAGGTGACACCCGTCGAGGAGACAGGAGATGCTTCGCTGTTGGCCAGATCCACCACAGCCAGGGAATCCAGCTGCGGGTACAAGCTCTCCATCTCTGGCTCCTCAGAGAGGTTATCTTCACTCTCCACCAAGCTTTGCTTTTCGGCTTCGCTGTCTGCCCAGCTCTCTACCACCGTCAGGGCCACAGCATCACGCCCACGCAGGACCCCTGCTGAGCTCTCCCCCACAGGAACGAAGTCCAGGCTTCCACCGGTGGGAAATTCACCTTCCAGGCTGTCCTGACCCTGCAGCTTTTCCCCCTGCGCGGCCCCATCCAGGTCCTGCAGGGCTGTGGCGTCGGACCCACCGGCCTTCCCTTGCGAGCTGGCTGAGGACTTGTTGGTTTCCAGGGCGCTGTCCTCGTTGCTGAAGCTGCGCTCTGAGAATCCCGACGCAATGGAGAAGTTCTGGGAAGAGGGATGGCCAGAATCAGGCGAACACGTGCCATTGGGAACGTTCCCGTTGGGGATCTTGCTTTGTTTTCCATCTTCCAGCTGAGCATCTGCTTCGGTCTGTTCCACCTCATCCACCGATTCAAACACCTGCGCAGGGCAAGCAGAGCCCCGTCAGAGCGAGCAAGCCCTCTGCATGTGACAGCTCTTGGGGTTGTCATGCCCACGTTCCCAACGGCAGGGAGGGTGGAAGATCTGCTCTGAAGAGGGCTATATACATAGGTCATTTCCCTAGATGTTTGCTCCAAATTCATTGACAGCGCTGCCGAGTACGCAGCAAGCTGCTCTTATTTATCAATGCTCCAGCCCCACCATGGGAAGCCAGCAAGCACCCGAGAGCCCACAGGTCCCACAGCAACGCACCTTGCTCCCCAAGCAAAGTGCAGAGCAGGCCACAGCAGACCACGTTCACGGTCTGTGCAGGTCTCATGTAAGCAACCAGCACAAAAAGGCTCAGAGGACCGGGAGGCATTTTCACTGGCTAATGCTGCGCCTGGCTGGGGCTCCACATCTTCACTGAAGTCAAGGCCAACTCCAGCTGAGCACCTAGCCCTGTCCCATTTTAACCAGACTCTGGAAGGATTTCTGGGTGCAGTGATGGGACAGCTCAGAGCCCCCAGCCTTCAGGCTCCCCTGCTTTCATCTGGCAGGTCAGTGCTGAGGCCTTTGCACAGCTCAGAGCCCCCAGTCCATGCTCCACAGGACTACGCTTTACTCAGCATAATATATTGGGCAGAATGCCACTTGAAGGGGTTGATTAAGCACATGGTTACTACCATACGGAGCAGCCAAAGGCCACGTGTGGGTTGGTCCTCCGAGCCTGGGCAGGGCAGGCAGGTGCATATTAAACACCGCCACGCAGTGCGCAGCCCTGACCTTAGTGGCTCCAGAGGCAGCTTTCTGAGTCATTTACTTCCTCCAACTACAGCTCTGTTCGACAGAAGCCATCATGGCTAGCAAGCAGCCCAAGGCAGGGGAGAGAGCCTCGTGCAGTAGGGCAGCCAAGAGCATGAACGGGTGAGAGGGGACAAAGCGCCGCCGCTCACCTGCGTGCTGGAGCTGGAGTCGCTCTGCAGCCGGGCGTGATTCTGTCGGCCGGAGCTGCAGCTCTGCGAAGACTGCAAGAGAAAGAAAAGGCCAGTGACACAGGGCAAAAAGCACGGTGTCTGCAGTGGGGGCATGCCCCAGCCATGCTATCAGAGGTGTGCACGTCTATAAATAAAGTGGAAAATGCATCCAATAAATTCTCCTATTTGACCCACCATACAGTCATGTCACATCAGCTCTGCTCTGCTGGCTTGTCACTCAGAGCAGCACCCTCCCTCAGCCTGCCGCTGACATTTACCGCTGGAGATGATAAAAAAAACAAAGTCCCAGGCCAATTCAGTTGTTCAAACACTGTTTGTTTGGGTATGAAATGAACTGCTTTCTTGTAGCCTTCAGAGAGGTCACGCTGTCTCCCCGGCGTGCAAATTTCTACTAATTTCAGTCCTAATTTGGCAGCAAAGCGACTCACCCCATCTTAGTTTACATAAACGATGAAGTCACAGGCTATAAAACAATCTCTCTAAACGTATTAATGTTTTTTCCTTTTCTTAAAGGACTAACATTGATGCTTATAGCCAGGCTCTGTCAAGGCAGCCCCTCTAAAAGTCAACAGCACCATTTTCTGGCTTACAGCTGGGCTTTGCAGCACCCAGCTCGGTGCTGTGCCTCGTGGGTTCCCTCTGAGCAACGAGCCGTCATGACGAGTGAGTCCTCCCTGCTATCTGAGCCGCCCCTGCGCAGGGCTTATCACGGCACAAGAGCCTGCAGCTGCTCCCACTGCACGCAAAGCTGGATGTAGAGAGCATTGCAATTACATCACGCAGAAACAATAGGGTTTTAAGAAAACACAGCACTTTCGGAACGGCAGCAGGAGCTGTCCCCACCCTAGCATTGTGGGTGTTTGCTGGGCAGGGCTCCGATGGAGAGAGGAAGGGCGACAGTTTTCCTCCATCACCATGGGAGCATTTTATAACAGGAAATTTCAGGTTAAGATGGGAAAAGGGTGAAACTTTGCATGTATTAACTCTGCCAGCGCGCGTTCCCCAAACAGGCAGCGAATACAAAACAGGAATACAAAACAGCAGAGATGCTGCAGGGATGGGAATGATTCACAGAGCTACAGCAACGCCGGCCGAGCAGCCCGCTGCTCCTCGTCTGTGTCACCTCCGCTCCTGCGCTTGCCCTCCCTGCTGAGCTGATGGCAAAAAGGAGGTAAGAAACCCACGGGCTTGTTTCACAGCCCCTCAGTACCAAAAACATGGTCTTCCTCCTGCCCCCTACTCCAACACTGACTTCCATGGGCCTAATCCTGATGTGCACCTGGAGTGCAAACTGGGTTATGAATATCTTTGTTTTCCAGAAATACCCAGAGAAACTGCATGGGACCAGCCAGTGTCTGGATGTGGAGCTGCCGCCCGCTGCCCTGCCAGGCCCCACATGCCCAGCACCCCACGCTGGGCGATGGCTCCCCAACGCAGAGCTGTTCAGTGCTGCTGTGGGCACGGAGCTGCGAGAACCTAAGCGAAGCCAACTCCTTACACCTCCAAGAGACCTCCCAGGCTTCAGTCAAACCCTCTGAGTCAGTGCAGTCCAAAAGTATGGAAACTAGGGCAACTGCAGGAGATGCCCACTCCAAATTCTTAAATCTCTGGAAGAGCAGATGAAAGACACAAAAAAAGCTCCAATCCTACCTGCACAGACTACAAGTAGCAAGGCACGGAGGCAGGCAGAGGTCAGGGAAGGAGGACAAGCAAGAACCGTCCCTGTCTCTCCCTGCAGCACACGTCCCTGTGTGGGGACAGCCCTCCCTGAGCCCGCGCACCCTCACCTCATTGCTGATGGTCGAATCTCTGTGCATCATCCTCTGAATGTGGGAGTCCAGACTGGCCCCAGAGGAGCACTTGGCCAGGGCTGCCGCGTGCGACTCCTTCTCCCTCTGCCGGACGATGGCCTCGCAGCCCAGCCACTCCGCCATGGTGTGCTCATAGCAGGTGCGGATCTGGTCGTCGGCCTGCAGAATTGAGACAGAAGGTCTTTGAAAAGCTTTCCCAAAGAGCCCAGAAAACCGTGCCTCCTCCACCCCCCTGCACGGGCAAGTCAAGTGTACACGTGCATTAACTATGGCTCAACAGGACATTAAAATCTCCTGATCTCCTGCACTGTGCCAGTCACAGCCTGATCCAGGAAACCTCACAAAAATTAGGATGGAAAAATGATCGTCTAGCTCCTTCCTGCCTTCCAGAGGCACTCAGGGCACTCTCTGACGTAAGCAACCAGCAGCTGCACAGGGTAACATCGAGCTTGGTCCCATCAATTCCTGCTTATCTGGCCCTTCTCCCACTTCCTAAGTACAGCTACAGTACAAAGGGGACAGAACGGCCAGCGTGAACTCCAGCACACAGACACTGTGAGCTGGGAAACATCCAGGGTACACCAATGCCATGCTCATACCGACCTCTTTCCTTTCTGCTTCTGTCATCCCAAACTGATAGTGGCCCAAAAGGAAGGGCCAGACAGCCTTCCTGATCTCGTGCTGGATCCCACCATAGTAGATCAGCCGCAGCAGCTCCTGGTCCTCGTAACTCTGTGGGAAGGATCCAAGTCAGTGTGCAGAAACAGCTGGGACCGCAGCCCATCAGCTGGCAGTGCCAGCCCAGCCTGGCCACAGCACCTGCCAGTCCCCGGAGTGCTGCCAAGACTCCGGCCACCCACATGCTCCTTCACTACAGATGCTCTCTCAGACCTCCACCTGGACTCACGTACAGCCAGAGGCCCCCGCGGATAGACATTTTGGGAAGTGCTGGCTCTCTACAGCCAGAAAGCGGGCCACCAAAGTTACCCAAGGTCACTGCTGTGCCTCTGTGCCCCAGGAGAGTGTCCGAGCAGTGCTGGCCCTACCGTGCTGTCCTCCAGGTACTTCTGCCATATGTCCACAGTCAGTCCCGAGCTAGCATTGCAGGGCACGTCAGGAGACACGATGTTGTGGTTAACCAGGGCCGAGAGGTGGGTTCGCACCGTGGAGAGGTGTCTGCAATAGGCCAGCCCTGTGTCAGACAGAAGCAAATGCTCATCTGGGGAACTCAGGGAGTCACAAGGGCAAAGTGCTGGGGACAGCTCTGATCAGTCTGGTCCCTGGAGGAGACCCTCTCAAGCCACATCCAGCCTCAGCAGCAAAGCAGGGAGTCTACCAGGACCAGCTGGCATTTCATTGCCCTGTACCCACCAGCATTGCTGCTTGCTGGGCTGAAGTCTGAACAGAATTCATCTGTCTGCTCCCAGTCCCGAGCTAGTGTGCATGGGGCCCTGCATGCAACAAACGGATCCCTGTCCCCCTAGCCACTATCCTGTTGTTGACCTTAGCCCTTGCCCATCACACATCTCAAGGCATCGTGGATGTGACAAGTACTCACAGCCATAGAAAGCCCGGGAGAGGATCTGGTACTTCATATTGTCACACAGGAGCTTCAGCGGAGCTCTGCCGAGAAAAACACACTGGATGTGAGCACAGGACATGCTCTCGTGCCCTCAGGTGTCTTGACTTTTATCTAACTGTTCAAGCTTTGCTTTCGCAGATGCACCACAGGACCTCTGCTCAGCCTGGGAGCAGCAATCCTTGCTGTCAGGACACAGAAGAGCTGGGATATCCCAGATAAGGAGACAAGCCTCCCTTCAGCCTGGACATGTCCCCCGGCACATATGGTCCCTGGACACGTGCCGGGCTGAAGACTCCACTTGTGCCATAGCTGTTCTAGTTTGGCCATCCACCCAGCTCAGCTGGGCTCTCAGCTGCAGGCCTGTGTTATCTCACCTGTATTTCTCTCAGCAAGCAGCAGTGGAGCTGTCGTACCTTTCGTGGCTGCAGCCGTTGGACGGCCCGCCATCAGAGGAGCCGCTCTGAGAGCAGGAGGAGCAGGAGGACTTGCGGGTGTTGGGTTGCCACATGGGAGGCAGGCCAGCACCCTGCGCGTCCATCAGGTCCTGGGGCACTGTAAGAGGGCAGAGAGGAGCATCAGCCACTGCCCCCCAGTCAGGTGGGCCACAGGAGATGGACAGAGGAGAGCTTTGATCAGCAATTACAGCATCCCACACTCTTTCCAAGGAGGCTCCAGCAACCAGGTAGAACCCACAGCAGCTGATCACAGCACTGATGAGTTAAGAAGGAAAGGTAACAGAGCATTGGTGAGAGAGCATAAAAATCATCTGCTAATTAACTGCAGTGCCTTCAGCAAGCTGATCTTAAATCACCGAGTGCTGACTGAGGCAGAAAACAAACACCCAATCCAGAAAGACTTGAGACAGGGGGCTGCAGTACACTGTCACAAAACTAAGAACAAACATGATTGTCCCAGGAAGAATAGATCACTGGAGAGGAAAAGCCCCCATGTCTCCAACACCCGGATCTCATCCAAGCTTCAGGGAAAGATGAGAACATCCAAATCACAAGACAGGACAGACTTTGATGAAGAGGTTGAGAGGGGCAGCAGGAGCAAGCAGCAGTTCTTGTTGTCACTTGCTAAATCCCTGCTTAAACTCAGAAGTGCTATTGCAATGGCCTCAGATCCTGCTCAGGACAAACTGGCCAGATGCAGGTGCACTGCAAGGTGAGCCCTGAGCCTGGCTGCTGCTCTGACCTGGCTCTGCCCCTCGGTCTTGGGCCTCTCTAGGAAAATGAAGGAGAAATGTGGGATGCAGACAATGATTAACAAAGAAAAGTCCTGTTTGATCATCCTTGGAAATTAAATCAGATCTCACTAACCCTACCTGCTTGTGAGACTGAATAACTCTGATACTGGTAAGAAAAATGCTGAAGTGTTCTCCCTAGAAGCCCCTTCCCTTTCCCTCACACCGAGATGGGTCAGTGGCAGACACCCCTGCAGGAACTGTCAAGTGACAACAAAGGCTAGCAGGTGTACCAGACTAATGACGGCTGCATTACACTGACACTGAGCGGCCCCCAGAGCCGCAAGCCGGGGTCGGGATGCGGTGGAGAGATTCGGAGACCGCTTGTGGATCACCACCGTCCTGCCTGCAGCCGCAGTCCTGGCAGTCTTCCTTCTCCCAGCAGTGACGGAGATCACAGACGCAAGGAATGGGTGAAAAGTACCATTAATGGTAACTAGAGACACAGAGATGCGACAGGGGCACAAATGAATGGGGGAAGGAAGAATCTGTAGAGAAGAACGAACCGATGCAGTTCCACCCCCCTTTGGGAAAATCTATAGAGACTGCACAGACCTGGATGACGCCAGCTGAAGAGATTGCGGCAATTCATTTAACACAAAATTTGCCCCCCAGCACAGAATTTTAAGGGGTAGATCAAAAGGAAGCTACAGAAAGGAGCGTCTCCCCTCAGCTATTTCAATCAGATTTTTATCTGACTCACTGGGTTGTGTTAGTCAGCTAAAGGCAGAGAGAACCAAGTATAATCTTTAGTGATGCCATGGAGGAGTCACAGGAGATATAAATGTCCCCCTTCTAGCCTCAAAAGTATAGGAACACATTTTTGATCAAATTTCATAGCTTTTTCAAAGCACGCCATGAGTTTTCTATTACACTCTTGGTTTGCCCCTTTACAAAGCCATCTACGATGTTTCCAGAGGTCAAAAAAAGTGTTCTTGGTATCCCACAGAAGAACAAAGACAAACGTGCAGGCGCTTCAGTCAAGTACATTGCTCTGATCATTCACAACTGGACATCAAGAGAGACTTCTGGTTTGGTGAATCCAGTAGCATTGTCTCCCTGCCCTGAGCGTTAGGGGGTGGAAATATGTGGGTCAAACCTGGGAACATACCGTGAGGGCTCCTGCTACCTGCTCTTTGTGCTGCAGAGCAACGCTGACAGGCTCTAGCTGGATTTAATACAGAACCTGCTGAGTTGGCCTGGTGATAGCAAGAGGAGGAATACTAAGGGACATGACCAAAGGGAAGCTCGCTACTGAAATAACATGCCAGGTTTTTTTTCCAGCCACACAGGCACTCAAGGCCTGTTCTGCAGCTGCAGAAATGAAGTTTTCAATGGCAAGTGAAAGGTAAAAAACACACAATGCTTAGTAAGAGGCAGTGTTGTTATAGCAAAGCCTGTTTCTGTGGAACCAGGCACCATTTGCGGTGTGCCCATCAGTGCCGTGTCCCTGGTCACTCATACACCTGGTAGCAGCCACCTGAAATGGTCTCTGCCAACGCACTTACCGAATTCAGACTGCGTCCCTGGGTAGATTATTCTGAAAACATAATCTGTGGCTTCGTCATCTTCCTTGTCGGATGCAGACTCGGAGGAGCCCTGGGGACTTCGCTTCCTCAGCTTGGGAAACACCTTCCCCTGGTGAACAAAACCTGCTCTTCACAACGCCGCCCCACCAAAGCCCTGCCCAGCAAGAGCACGTGCTTTGTCAGCCTGGGCGACGTCTGCACATTCCCCGTGGTTTTGATTACGCAGAGAAGACAAAGCCCTATTTAAGCACGCGGTGTGATTTGCCCCCTCCGTGGTGCCTACCTTTCCCCGTTGTGACCAGAGGGGTGGGTCCAGCTGCCCGTGGGGCAGGAGGCCGTTCTCCAGGCAGGACAGGAACTGCAGCAAGTGCCCTCCTTTGGGGAACCGCAGCGGAGGCCTCTGGATCCCATCCTGGCTCACCAAGACAACCGTTCCACCGCTGTCTACTATTAGCAACAGTGACAGCAGAGAGAAGACACACACACATCAGTGAGGGAAATGTTACCAGACAGAGATGCAGAGGGCAGGCAAAAAAGCTTAGGGAATTGTTTTTCTGGCACGCTAAACAGATTTTCTTCCTTGTTTGGATTCTTTCCTAAGTCCATGGCGAGTCTGGGGCCCTGGAGAAAGCGTGCCTGGTAAATCACACCCTTGAAACCACAGAGCACTGCTCCACAGGGAGCCCTCTGCAGCCAAGCACCACAGCCAGGAGCTGTTCCAAATGCAGTTACATAGCAGTGACCACCCAGAGCTCTGGAAATCTGCCCTAGAGCTGAATCCATATGGGCACACCCCAGAGATCCAGCGATGCCAGCATCAGGGTGGGAACGCCCTCCAGCAGCCCCCACTCTGGCCTTACCTTGCTGGTGGCAGTGCAAATAGACGATCTCCTCCAGGCGAATAGTCATGGCATAGTCCCAGTACACGCTGGAACAGAGAAAGGAAGTCCTGAAGTTCTGGGACGCATCAGGCTCTGCTTCTCTTCACTTCAGCTCCAGATCCTGCCTCCAGCTATCCTGACACCAAGGGAAGCTACGGAAAGGCTGAAGCCCCAGCAGCAGTACGACTGCCACAAGGCTAGCCAGAGTAAGTGACAGCATCCCTCCAGAACCAGTTACTGTCCCTTCTACGTGAGGGGGAAATAAACCCTGGCAATTTGTGTTACTTCAGAGCTGAGAACAGATCTGGTTTGCTTCTGTTCTGGGACTGCACTCCCCCAGCACAGACACCGCCAGGTGACTGAGCAAATCAGTGAAGTGCTGTGAGAGGTGCTGGTCAGGATGGAACTGAGGGTGACAGACCCCAGGAGGGAGCTGGGGATCACCCCACGAGACACGAGGCCTCACCCAGGGTTTCATTCCTGCAGAGAGCCTAGCAAGAGGACTGCTGTATGAGGGTGTCAGCATTTAACACCTTCCTATTTCTTTCCAACAAAGCAAATTTCCAGTTTCTGAGCAGCAATCTGCCACTTTACAAAAAGAGCGCTTAAAATAAAGGCATTACAAAACAGCTCATAAAGCCAGTTAAAGATGGGAAGGGGTGTACAAAAGTCACTCCTTTCATACTTACTTTGTCATCTGACTCCTCGCTTCCTTGGTCACGTCTTGACACTGGGAAGTTTTAGAGCTTAGGCTGATGCCCAAGTCAAGAACTCAGAAAAGTAGTGGTGAGATGAGAACAGCATTTTAGGGGGAGAGGATAAGGCATAATGGAATGGCCCAGGAGCCAAGAAGAGAGGGGAAATGAAAAGAACAAAGGTAAACAAAACCCAAAAAACTAAATTTGAGAATAAACAAAGCTGACAGCAAGTTTTTTTGAAGATGATCTTTATCGTAGGCCAAAGGAATGGTGTGCTAAATGTTCCAGTTTTCCTGGACTATTTGCTGACGGACGGGGATTTTGTTTGCTTTGTTTTTTCCCCTCAGGCAAATTAGGACCTGGCATGACTCAGTAGTTTGTTAAAAGGACTGCAGCTATGGAGAGAAATGCCAGCAGCCCATAAGGCAATCCCAGACAAAGGGGCACGGCAAAACAGCCTGCTGAACAAACGTCTCCTAAGCAAACTTCAGTCCCATTAGAGGAACGAACTCCAAGAACTCCGTTAAATTAGAGACTTTGATCACCTGCACATAGACCAGCTGCAGAGTGAGATAGCACTACGAAATGGAAGCCACTGTGTTACTGAGGTGGTGGTAACTGGGAACTGCTCATGTCCTCTCTCTGCAGATATCCTTCCCCTATTTTTAAGCTCCTCACTTTCCCAGCTTAACCGTAATAACAATGTAATACTAATGACAAACCTAGCAGCACTGCTCCACATGCAGAGAGGGCAATCCCCTGAGGAGATCACCGAGTGATACATCACACCACTTTGCACCTTCCAGAACAAGCACCCTCTCCAGTTACCCTGCTGACCTCTTCCAGCAGAGACGGCTACACCACAGCATCTCCCACCACCACACACCACCCTCCCCTCTCTTTTTCTCTGACACAAGCTCAGAGCTGTTCAGCTCTGTAGTGTCAATGGGAAACCTCGCTGATGGCACTGGATGCCAGATACCAGCTCCGAACCCACGGGAATGTCTGCCTCCCCTCTGCCCTGTGTGAGCGTGCACTGGGAGCCAGTCACCTCTTCTCATAGTCCAGATCCCCCACGGAGCCATTCATCAGCTGGTTGGGAGTCCACTTCAGCGCCATGATGTCGGCAGTCTGGTGAAGGGACAGGTATCCTGGGATCGCCTCCATGTCGTCTCGCTTTAGGAAAGAAATGTGAGGAGAGAGAGAGCTGGTGAGCGCAGCCTGGAAGACAGCAGAAGCAAGCAGCACCACTTTCTGCTACCCAACGCTGATGCATGCCCCATAGCACAGTCCTGGACCACAGCGCAGCCCAGATCTCCCAGCAGGTACTTACCGGCTGCACCAGGACATTGTTTTTGCCATACAGGAGCGTGGCCCGGGAATTCTGGTGCAGTGACTCCACGTAGTCCCTGGCAGACAGCGACGGCCGGTCATCCATACTGCCACTTGAATGCCTTTTCTGAATCTGGAAGAGATCCACCTACAAACGTGAGGTGAGCACGGACACCTCCTGCTTTCTAAAAGCATCACTTGAAAGCTCATTTCCTCCTCACATATACTTAAGAAACTCAGTGCTAGAAATCTCTTCCTTTGTGTCCTCTAAGAGGATCTCTGGCTCTGGCCATGCTTAAATCTATATTCACAGAAGCCCCTAGAGTGTGCCTTGTTTGCAATAAACTGAGCAGACTTCAGCTGCCTTCGCTTTTAGTCCATACATGCTATTCCTAAACAGCAGAGACCCTTTAGTGATGCGGCGCCACATTGGCCCAGCACGCTCACAGTCTCCATGCCCATGTTCCCAGCACTTCCAGCTAAGTATCCTCACTTTTCTACCTTCTCTTACCCAAGGGCTTCACAGCCCTTTTCAAACAAGGGGAGCTTTAGACCCCGGTGAGTGCTGCGAGGAGCTGCCCCCACTCACGCAGAGCGCCGGGCGCTTGGTGGGCGAGTCCTGCCGGCAGTGCGAGCTGTGGATCCGGTGCCTCTGAACCAGCTCGTCGGCCGAGGGGTCTGTCCAGAAGTGGTCGGCTGTCTTCATCTTGGTGTACTCCAGTGCACAGGGACCCACTGCACAGAGAAGAGAATCACAGACAATGAGTATGGCCAGCTCTCGGACCCGCAGAGCCCAGCATCCCAGAGCAGGGGTGGTGGGACTGCAGGCAGCAAGCACCAGGCTCAGCACACATTGCTGCACCGTGTAACAGCAGCAAAGAACTCAGAAGCGGTCTGCTGGCCCTGGCAGCGAGCAAATAACCCAGCACCTGCAGAGCCCTGCGTTACAGCACTGTACTGCTTTCCAGGGCCAGGCATCAGCCCTGGTTGACTCCTGTTGGCATTACTGAAACCTGTGCAGGAAAAGGAACCCCCTGGGCTCAGCCTTGCAACTTCCCATCTCTACTGGGCATCATCTGCTCTCTAGGAGTACCCCACAGATTTACCCGTCCAGGGCTATTAAATTTTCTGAAGCTCTTAGTAAAAAACAATTGAGTTGGGATCACAGGACTGTGAGCAGTGGTTTGGAAAGCAGGCTGTCAAAGCAGGGTAAGATGGAAGTGTTACCCAATAAAGATGCGAGAATCGGTCCATCCACAGGATCCATCAGGAGAGCTTCTTTCTCATAGTACTTACTAGAAGAAATTAAAAGAATAGAATGCTGTAACATTTCAGTCCCCTGGAGCTGCAAAATGATATTGTTGTTTGAAACCACTGTAATGCCCTTCTCTGTCTGTATCCTTCCATGACAGTAAGAGGCCAAGGAGCCAGTTACAGGCTGTTCCTGCTAGCCTCAAAAGTCCTGGGGGGTTGATGCCCTCCTGCAGTGCACTGCCAGCATCACCATCTCCTGTTAAAGCTTTCCTGGGGCTGGGGGTGACACCTCGCAGGACAGGACACCTCAGCATGCAGTCCCCAGGAGATGAGGACAAGTTGGTCCTCAACAACTCAGCCATCAGCAGAGCAAGCATGGCCTGTCCTTGTTTTAGGGAGTGTCCAGGGACCGCCAGGAGCAGCGTATCAGCCCCTCGCTCTGCACCACCTGGACACTGCTCAAGCAGCAATATCTCCAACACTCACTGGAAGGGGCAGATGCTGGTAGTGAGTTGCGAGGGGAAAACGGTTGGGTGGTGCCAGCACTCACCTGCTGTTCTCTACTAAGTAATGCACGATTTTATCCAAGACCTTTTCAAAGAGGGCTGTGCGGATCCAGAGGTGTTTGATGGCCTGAGGAGACAGGTTGGGCAGCTTCGGCATCTTGCGCACGTTCTCTGGGATGCTCTGAACTTGATTTCGTCTTTAGAGATAAAAGGCAAAAGACAACATCACCGCTGGTTCATCACTGAGCACTGCAGGAGCGCAGGCCCAGAGCACACCTTTTCCACTGGTGCCTGAGGACTGAGTTGCATAAGCAGAGCAGCTTATCTCAGGACAGCTTAAAGATTCCTGCCCCCAGGTAGCTGCTCCATTCATCTCCCTGTTCCTTGTCCATGGATGAGTAAGCCACACTTAAACTGAAGCTGAATTACTGCAGGTTACAGCCCTACACGTTGAACCAAACCAGATTTGGTTCCAGTTGGCTTAGCGCACTGGTCCATAAACTCTGACAGCTCAGGTGCAAATTTGTGCAGCTCTCCCTACAGCATAAGACAAGGGGCAGAGGAAGACAGAACTTGTCCACTCTAGCTTAAACCACAACTGCGACTCACAGTTGCAGAGAAGCAACCAGTTCACTCAAGACATTAAAAGCCCAGCAGAGGACTCTGCTCGACTCTGCTCCACTGGAAGAGCAAATCCTCCTATAAACGCCTGGACATTTCAATCCACAGCAATACCCAAACGACACACTTCCACGCCGAAATGCAAGTGACCCGTAGGACAATAGCCATGCTGGTGCCTTACGCATTCTCGATGAGCTGCTCCAGGTCCTGCACCTTCTTGCAAAGCTCCTCTGCCAGAGGAAAGCTCTTGCCCACCTTCATGAACAGAGCTGCTATCTTGTTGCTGCGCAGGAACCCTGCCGCCCTCCGCTTCAAGCCGTACAAGACACAGGCTTCCACAGCAGCTGCAACAAAGCAAAGTCGTTACTGAAGCGGCAGGAGAACTTGCAGCTGGGTGCTCTCATGTCCCCGCTGCCTGTCTCCTGCTGCATCCATGACCTTACTCTACAGCAAAAACGTTCCCCAAGAGAAATCAACGTCATGTTCTGTTCCTGCCTCAGCAGACAACGTTAAGGTACCCAGATGTTATTTGACCCCAAGCAGCACAGTTTATGCCTGCAGAGCTATCAGTTCTGCTGACGGTACAGATATTATTTTAGTTCTACAAAAATGAAAAATTGACGCTGGCAAAGTTCAGCGAGTCTGGTCAGAAGGACTAGTTTGGTGCATGTAGGCACGAACCATGCGTGTGCTAAAACACGAGTACTTCAAAAGTTAGCTTGTGCCTGCTACAGTAGGTCCAGTAAAACAACTTGAGAGGGACTAGGCAGACAGAATAACTCATCTTGGACTTGCTTGGTGTGACCAACAGCCTCAGGCGATCTCACAGACCGGTGATGAAATGGGATACACAGTTTGCACACCAGCAGCAGTACTTCTGTACCCCCAGCAGCGATCAGCCTGCGCTGCCGTGCCAAGCTAGCAGCCTGGATTAGGATTCTTTGGAGCATGTTGTTCATTCATAAAGCAGCAGGAGGAAGGACTTGAACCTCTACACTCGCAGCCCTTTGTTCCAAAAATGTCAAGATCCAGCTCTGCTACATAATACGCTGAATGCAAACAAATCAATGCTAACGCTGGGAGATCTCAGCAGCGGGGTCATATCCTGCTACAGGTCCATGCCAGCACCACCACTGGTAGTAGAGCAGCGATTTTCTCAGCAGAGGAGAGCCCAGCTGTAATCGCAGGGCTCAGGAACTGCCAAGAGCCTGTCCATGCAGAGTCAGGCAGGTTAAGCCTGTGGGAGTGAACACTTCTGTGGTTTAACCACGCGAAGCTCAGCGCTGCTGCTCTGCACAGAAATGCAGCTGGCTGCGCTTCGCTGGCTAAACGCATCTGAAAGTGTTTTGGGTGCCCGCTGCGTCTGTCGGGCCAGAGGTCACGGCCAAACCTGGGACAGCACAGGGGCGTGCAGTGCCACAGGAGGGGGCAGCCCTGCGAGCAACGTGCCAGGCCCGGGGAGCCCTGCTCATGCCTCCAGTGTGCTGCCTCGGTGCTCAGCGGTGAGGTCCCAAGCAAGGCTTCCCCCGCCTCGGGCACTCCCCAGGCCCAGGGGAAGGGGGAGCCCGGGGCAGGCACCGACCGCTGCCCAGGGAGCCCGGCAGGCACCGCACGGGAAGATGCCCGCACGTACAGGCTGCGCCAGCAGGCTGCTTGCCGGCGCCCCCTGGGAGGGCTCGGGATGGATGTCTAGTGTCAAACACAGACGTATTAAACAGGCCGATCAAAGCACTGGAAAATTACACGGGCACGCAGCTCCACAGGCTATTGATCGGGGTCTGCCAAGAAGCTTTCTGGCATGCCAGCACCCTCCTCGCCCAGGAGAGCAGCGCCGCAGAGCCGCGCTGATCCTTCCCGCAGCAGCCCAGCAGATGCTGCTGAGCCTCTCGCTCGGAAAGGCATCTTCTCCTGCAGCTGAACAACTCAGTGGAGACATTTAAAAAGACATTTCACGCAGGCCCATGCACATCAGCTCCCTGGGCTGCAAGATGCTCTCATTATCTCTGCCCTGTTTAGCACCGTGCCCGAGTTCACCACGGAGCGGGCAGGGTGGGCGCACAGCATTGGGTCTCCAAGGAGCTGCGAGAGACATCCTGTGCTCACAGCACCAAAGGAACACGTCTGAGCCAGCCGGGTCCTGCTCACCCAGAACCCAGAGCAGCTAGATGGGTAGCTGTTTTTCCAATAAAGCCCTGCACAAGCCCTCCTGAAGCCTAGCCATGCTGCACATAGTGTGGCCCACGCATGGATGGGACTTCCCCCCCTGTCCCAGAGGTCTAGACCCCAGCTTTGGTTTTGGAGCATAAGGCTGTGCTGACACACAGCTGAACAGGCAAATCACAGCAGCACCTGGGCAGAAGTCCTCCCTCTCCCCCGAGCCTGAACCGAGGGCGAGGTCTCTGCAGAGCCGCGCTGCCCGTGGCAGCTCTCTGCCTTGCTGGGCAGTGCACCACCACCCCCCGTCTCCAGTTTGTGTTTCCCAGGATCTCCCCATTCTCAAGGAGCTGTTCCCAGCTCTCCGCACAGTGTCCACAGCAGACACCAGCCTGGCCAGGCTCTGACACTCACCCCGTGCAGCTGGGTGCCACGGCTGTTGGACGTGGCCAAAGAACGCAGCAGCTCTGCCAAGCCATCAGCTGCCAAATCTGCTCTGCCACCCGTCACCAACTTACCAAGGACCAGTTTTCTGCCAGCTGCATGTGGTAACAGGAGGGCTGCAAGGCAACAAGCCCACAAAGCCCCTCCGTGCCTCGCACCCACGCTGGAACAGCAGAGAAAAGTCAGGCCAGAAGCTCCGGGCAGGCGGGCGAGGTTTCCCTGCCCCTGCTGCCCAGCAAGGAGCCAGAGTGAACCAGGCGCCCCTCTGCCAGCCCCCGGGGTGCCACATGCAGGAGATGGCAGCCCTGGACACAAGCAAGAGCAGTGAGAAGCCACCCAGGCAAGAGCCAGGGTCCAGGCTGCCCTGTAGCCCCTGGAACAGAGCCTACTTTACACCACGGGCTTGATGTGTGGTCAGTTCTGCTCCCCAAGTCCAGCAAGCGAGAAGAGCGCTCGTGCCTGCCCAGGAAACCCAGCGGATTGCTCTGCTCACGGCCAATGCACCACAGGCTGCTGTCAGCCAGGGAGCAGCACCCGGGAGAAAACCCGGAGCGAAGAACAGCCTCCCAGCACAGGACGGAGCAGCCATCAGCACCTCTCCTCAGCGCCATACCCAAACCTCTCCAGACACTACTGCTGGCAAAGCTACACACGGATGCACACAGGAAAACCTCTCTGTGCTGTCCCGGGGTCTCAGAAGCATGAGCACACAAACTAAGAGCACCTCGTCCACGTTGAATCCAGGGGAAACGGTGTGTTCTTTCTTAACCTTACGATTTTTTGAGCCCCGTTCATCACCTACTTACTGTCAGCACTGCAGACGGACACTCTGCCCACCCCTAAAGGCAGAACCCATAGCAGGGAGCACATGGTGCAGCGGCTCTGTCCGGCTGCTCCCAGGCAAAGTGGGAGTTTTATTTCTCAGCAAGAGACTAAAGAGGTTTCTGAGATCCTGAGCACGCTCTGGCCTGGCGCGATTCAGCCCACCTGGCTGAGCACTAATACAACCTTAGCACTGACGTGGACAAACAGCCCCGGGCACGGGCAGGCCCCCAGCCCTGCCGAGGGTGCTCCGTCAGCCTCCCAGGGCAGCGCGAACCTGACAGATGCCAGCTCGCGTTGGTCTGCTTCAGCCCTTCCCTCGTGGGCAAATGGGAGCAGCCGGGGGCAGCTGCCCTTTCCTGCCAGCCCACTGGTTTCATCGGGAGGGGTTTGCGGTACGCTGGCCACGCAGAGCAGCGGGAGGATGAGGAGGGCTCGGCGAGGAAGGCAGCTCTCCCCAGAGAAAAGGGCAGCTCTGCCTAGCCAGAGCCAGGCTTGCAGCACGCTCTGCTTGTCAGCAGAAGCGGTTATTTATAAGCTCACCCGGCACACAGGGAGCTGCAGCACTCAGGAAGGTGCACATACCATCCAAATTAGAGAGCAGCAGACTAGGTGTAGAGACCAGAAGCCAGTGAAAGAGCAGTGGCATCATTAAGAAGCCAGAAGAAACCAACAAGTCCTTCGTGCCTGGATGCCTCAGCTCTGTGTCGCAGCAAGCTATAAATAATTCCGGGCTGCGAAGCCTCGTGCTGTACAGAAAAGCAGAGAATGAGTCACACCTTGAAGTCTGTTCTGCTCTTTCGATGCCGTTCAGTCGGCAGAGCACAAAGGCACATAGGCCTAAAACAAGCGCCTGCATGTATTTCATCCAGGAGCCTTGGAAAAAAGGAAGAAGGCAGCCTCTTTGCTCTCCAAAGAGAAAGGGAGTCCTCACAGCTCCCTTCTTTCTCTTTCGTGCATATGTCTGTGGATGCTCCAGCCTTACTCAGTGGCGACAGCACTACACGAGTCTTATCGGAGCAACTCCTCCGAAAGCTAGCTGTCATCGCTTCTGTCATTTTCCTCCCAGCCTCCAAATTAGCAAGCTGCCCTTCAGCTATTTGGAAATGGAGGAGGGCTGCTCCCCCTCCGCACGCTGCCTGCGGCATTTGCTCAGCAGCAGCCACATGGCCCCAGCACGGGCGTGCTGGAAGCGCAGCTGACTGCGGCTCCGCAAACATCTCTGCGGGGAGGCGACAGCCACAGCAAGCCGACCAGGCACCCAACGGGCACAGGCTGCCCCCCTTACCTGGAGCCAGGGCTCGTGGTGCTGGTGCTGAGCGGTGGTTTCAGCTCCCTCGGCATCCTTTGAAGTGGAGGTGTTTGTCCTGAGCAAGAGCCGTGGGGAGGAACGGAATCTCTACCTGAGAAATGGTCAGAACTCGGTGGACCCTGAGCAACCCGGTCTGCCCCTCAAAGTGTTGCTGTGCAAGGGGCTGGAGCAGCACCTCAAAACGTCCCCTCCGGTCCCAGGTGACCCAACGTCAGGGCACAGCCAGCCTCCCTCCTTTAACACCGCTTCCCTTCCAAAAGCAGGAAAGGTTTGTGAGCAGCCCTGAGCCCGCAGGCAGGGGGAACCCTCCCTGCTCTGTCTCCCTGCTGCCTCCCGAAGCCTGCACCCATCGCTCGGGCAGCTGCCAGCGAGGAGACGAGGCAGGTGGAGGGCAGCAGGCACCCTGCCAAAGCACACCCTCGAGCTGCGGGTGAGTGGGTAAACACTCAGCGCTGCTGGTGCTGGATTCATGCTGCCTCTTTGTGTGCTTGAAGCCCCCCCTCCGGCCCCATCCCCATCCTACCTGCACCTCCCAGAGGCTGAGAGGTTTCCTCACCCACACCCAGCGCAGAGGGGCTGGTTCCAGACCCGGGGCTCCCCGGACCACAACAAACTCACCCATCTGATAGCCTGAGGTGCTTCTCCTGTTATCAGCACTGACTAATTGGTGTCTGCATAGGTTCGGGACTCGTCCACGCCCACCCCAGCCACCAGCCAGGTTCCTCCACTTCTGCGCACTCCGTGCCCGGTAGCGCTCGGCAGACCGAACGCCTGATGGTGCTCGAGGAGCTGCTTCACCTGGGGCACTAACCGTGTCCGAGGCCCCTTCCCGTCAGAAGGGCCAGAACACCAGAAACAACCTAATTTTGCCAGCCTCGATCGCAAAGTGTCCCCCGATGATCAGCAGTGATCCTATCAGAAGCTCAAGCCTTGTTTTCTTCCGTCAGAGGAGGTGGGGAGCTGACGCACTGGGCCATTAGCACAGCTCTGTGGCTTGGTCCAGCCCCAAGAAACCTTCTCTGGAGCACAGCAGCTGCTGGGAGGGCTCTGGGCACCGCCGCCAAGCCATGGGCACCGCCACCAAGCCAGCTCACCAGTGCTGCTCCAGGGGAGCTGGGGGCCGTGCTCCCTGCTGAGCTCTGCAGAGCACAGCACACACCAAGCCCTGCAGCCAGGAACGGCTCAGGGCACCAGGAGCAAGGCTGCTCTCCTGCTCCCACCTTCCCTGAGGCACCGAGACCCCCGCTGTCCTCAGCGCCTCCACTCCACAGCCCCTGCGCAGAGTCGACCCAGCACGTATTGCTGGCAAAAGGCAGCTGCTCTTCAGGGAGGTTTTGAAGCAAAGGCTTTGCCAAGACTTCGATGAATTAATTCTGAAACGCTTCCACATTTACAAAATTGTCACACCAGCAGAGAAGGAGAAAAAAAAAAGGTGGGAAAAGCAGGTTAAGTGAAAAGCACAGCTGCCAGAAAACAAGACCCAGAGCAGCGCAGTGTCAGAGCAGATCTTCCACAAACCCCATTAAGGTGCTTTAACATCCTCTACCCTCCCTGCTCCTGCATTCGGACAGACTGAAGCCTCCTTTCCAAAAACTCCTACTCCACAACAGCAAAGGAATATTTGGATTTACAGACTTTCTGTTGAATTGATTCTCAAGGGGCTTAAAAAACAAGAATATTTCTAATCAGTGACTGTATGCACTGCCAGCATCCTTCTGACATGTGTCATCCCTTTTTGGGCACAAAGTGAAGACCTCCGTGCTGCCAGACCTGTGGCACCAGCCACCTTCCCACCGAGGACGTCCCCCAGGAGCGCTCAGACCAGTCAGCCAGGCCACGAGGCCGGAGACCCCGCGCGAGGAGGGTGCTGCAGCCCCAGGTCACGCCGGCATCCCGCCGCCGGAGACTCACCGCAGAAGGAGATGATGTGGCTGCTGTCCTCATGCACGAACTTCCTCGTCACCGCCTCCTCCATGATCTGCTTCACCTGTCGAACAGAGCTCCAGTTAGAGAAACCGGGAGATTTCACCCCCAGACCAGAGCGAGGAGACCCGTGGTGGTGCCTGCACAGGGAGGAGGCACAGGGCTGGGCAGGGACCAGGCCACCAGCACGGCTGCAAGGAACCCTCCTCGGCTCCTGACTTCTCTGTCGCCTCCAGCAGCACAAGAGTTCTCCCGGAGAATCACTGCATCCGTGCTTGCCACGCATCACGGGCTATTTCAACAAGCCGGGTAACGACAGAAGGGCGCTTTGGTTTGAGAAACTTCAAAGGAGGAAAACAAGGAGCAGAGAACCAGCTGCAGGCACCAAGCATTGTTGAGATCAAAGGCATCTAAACAAGGCTACCCAAACCTCACTTAATGCTCTCATGGTATCGTGTTCCTTCATTGTGTGGGGCTTTGACAAGTTTCATTAGGAACACAGCTGCTCCAAATGACCGACAACTGTGGCAGTGCCAAAGCCATCTCCTGGCACCCTGTGCGACCGGGAACGCGACCTGCGTGGCCACAGAAAAGAAAATAAAGGCTAACCCACGCAAATTAGGAGCGTGAGGAGGCAGGAGGGAGGTCAGACCTGCCAGGGCAGCAGGCTGCTGCGCCTCCTACAGCCGGGCTCATCCTGCTCAGAGCTGCGGTGGCTTCCATCCTCAGCCATCGCCCTCCCTAATCCTGCTGAAATCAGCAAAAGCCCAGCTGAAAGTTCGGTCCTGAGATGTTCCGTTCCTAACAGTTCTGCCTTTCAAACACCGGGCTACCAGCATGCCCAGAGCTCATCTTCCCCTGCCTCGCAAACATCCTGCTTTTCTCTCTTTGGTTTCAGAGAACGCAGGGGAAAGGGCTCACAGTGCAGAGACGTGGGCGTAGGAGAGGCTCTGCTTATCAAGATGTTCTCTGTAAAGGCACAGAGAAGAGAAAAAAACGGCAGGTCAAGACTTGGCCACGCAAACCTTGCATGTCTGAGACCTTTAATGGAATTGTTTGGGGAACTGAACTCCTTTGGCAGATATAATCAAGGCCAGTTATGCACAACCGATGGCTCAATAAAGGAAGGCCTTTTATGAATATGGATTAAGAAAATAGTCCTATCTAACGCCAGAAGCGTCTGTCCGCATGTCAAACAAACAGGTCAGCTCCCTGTGCTGCTCCGCGCCGATGTGCTGGGCCACAAACAGAGCTGCTGCTGAGCCCAGGAGGCAGCAGGACTGGCGGTGACTCCACCTGCGTCCCCGGCTGCTCCGGTGAGCTGGCAGTGAGTCAGGGGCATGCAGCAGGGGATGGCACCGAGATGCGGATGGTGAATGTTTATGGACCTTTTAAATCTGGGGGGGGATGCCTCGGTGTGTGCAGGAAGGCTGGGAAGAGCAGGGCTGGGAAAACCAAACCAAACCAAACAACACGGCACACTTGGGAATCAACGCACACAGTTTGTTACCAGCTCGTGATTAACATGAGGAGCGGGTTCAAATTAAAGCCGTATATCCAAATGCTTGGCAGCCACCCTTTGTGCAAGCCGCCGCCTTGCTGCCCGGTGCCGTGCTGCAATCACACCCCGCTTCTCTGGAGCCGGGACCATCTGTCTGCAGCAACCAGCGCGGCGGGGCTCCCGCTCTGGCCGGGCACCTTGGCGCTAGCACGGCACAGCCATCCTGCACTTGAAAGGCCCAGAAAATGCTCTTCAAGAGATGCAGCTCAGTGGAAAATAACCCATTAAAGGAAAAAAAAAAATACATGGTATTGACTGAGGTTAGCACCCTAAACAGCATAAATCAAAGATATTTAAAGAAGCAGTGGGAAGGGCACTGCAACAAGGGCACCCACCTGGTGTGAAGGGAGGGAGCAGAATGAGAGCAGCCGTGTGATAAATATGACGCCTGGATAGCTAGGGGCTGGACAGAGAGATGGGGCCTCATCAAAACCACAAAACCTTACATTCACCCCGAAGCAGAGAAGGCTGGCACCCCGAGGACGGCTGAGCAGGACACCACCCCACCCCAGAGAACCCCCAAATCCTGCCCTTCTCCTGCGGCTGTTGCCTGCCGATGCCAAAGCAGTCTCCTGCTGAGAGCCTGGGGATCACGAGCCCCCCAGCAGCGACCCACCACCACGCTCCCACGTCCTCCCCTGGCAGCGGAGTGCACCCGCGGTGCTGCCAGGCTGCAGAGCGCCAGCTCGCCCAGGCTTGGCTGGCAGTGCAGGGAGGACTGGGGCTGCCTCTCAACACGCCGCATCCCGGCATTTTCATGCTAATCCTCACATTGTAGCCAGAACAATCCCAGCGAACGAAGCTGCCCACTCTCCGTCTAAAGGCAGACTGCGGAAAATGAGATATTTACTCTTCTTTTATTAGAAAGGAAATTAAAACAGCAGCTAGTAATTTAGCTGTAGGTAAACTCCAGAGGAACGCTCTGAAGTACTCCTCGAGAACAAAATGCTCTTCCCAGCCAAGCCCAGGAGAGGCGATCCCTCGCCCTGAGCGCGTGGGCACAGACACCCCGCAGCGAGGCGGCCGCGCAAACCCAACAGCGTCGCTCCCAGCCCCAGAGGTCCCAGAAGAGCAGCCAGGCTCCGCAGTCCTGCCCGAACCGCTGACTTACAGCAAGCCAGCGAGTCCCTCTCGGCTGCCCAGCCATGAATTACAAGGCAAATGTTATTTGCTCCTCCTCGTCCCATCTCCCAAACAGGACCCAAAAGCACAGGACGCTGAGGGGAGCACTGGACACGGGAGATGTCTCTGCTACAAAATTCCCAGGGTTATGCTTCACCCCAAAGGCGACTTCTCCCCGTGCCCGTACACAGTCTCAGTTGCCATTTACTCTGCTGGAGCAAGCTAAATACGACAGCAGTTAAAATACCCACCAAGGTGCAGAGACCAGGAGCGAGCCACGAACCCTGGCTTTCCTCAGCCGAAGGCACTCTTTGCTCATAACTCCGTCTTTTGACCCCGCTAGATTTTTCCAGGGAAGCCAGCCTACAACCTGTCCTGCAGCCTATTCCGTAACGTTAACAGTCCCAATTTCCCCTGCCATGCTTTTTGCAAGGACTTTCACTGCTTATCAAGCCACTCCTGGTGAAGCAGGCTATCTCCCGTATGTTTGTCCACGCTCATAACTCTGTTTGCTGTAAGCCAGATGCAAATAGACTGCAAAAAAATCGTACCAGCAGCTCCTCTCTTCCAAGAACTTGTTCCATCTGCTCTTCTACCTGTTCAATGGGGAGCCAAGAGAACCTCGCATTGATGATAGAGCCTTTAAACCTGGTTTGCTTTTGCACGTTCACTTCTCATATCTTTTATGAGCTCGTATCCTCTTATTCTCATCGCAGACTAAGTTCTGCTTTCATTATGCATTTGGAAGTTAATGGCAGCACTGAAAACTCCCATTTTACCTGTTAGCTTTGATGCAACAAGTCCATGTGGGAAATCCTTGACATAATCCGAGCACTTCTTTAATTGCTTCTCTGAATCAAGGTCTCTTTCCAAGAACAAGCTCTGGTTAAGCTCTGCAGCAGACAGTTTCCCGTACACCGTGCAAGACTTGTCCATGCGGTGCTGCAGCATTATCACTTCTCAGGTATTATAAAATGATAAGGGAGCACTTAGCGAAACAGACGCAATATTAACACAATCACAGGCATGCTTGTGCTTGCAAGGACAAACAGTTTGCTTACGTTGCAGCTCAGCCAGCCCCACGGCCAGGCTTTGCCACCGGGTCACCCGGGTACGGTTTCCCGGCAGAGCATGGCTGATTTTTGTCTCTGGCTCTTAGCTTGGTTTGTACCAAAGGTGGCTCAGCGTGCACGGCAAAGCGGGTGAAGAATCCCTGTACAACAACTCTAGGACACAGAAATATCATGCAAAACCCCACGTCCTCTACTTGTGGACTCGGGCACTGTCAGCCTGGTGTCCATCAAAATCCCTGCGGAGCAAAGCGCACTGGGGATGGTGAACAAAAAGATGGTACCGTCAGTTGCACTGGCTGTGCTGCAGCTAAAAAGCTGCTCTACAGCAGAACTTTCCAGTCCGATACCTCTCACAAACCAGATTCATCTTCTCATTTGAAAATGAAATGTCTGCCTACTGACAGTCTTGTTGCTTCTGCTGACAAAGACACAGCATCCTTGTTTTAGCAGGCTTCTTTCTAAAACTCGCATTGTCAAACTCGATGCTGCAAGATACATTTCCCTATCTCTTCAGCCCCAAGCATCCTCATTATTCCGAAAGCAGGTGCCAGACAGACTTTTCCAGCACCATCACAGGTTGCAGCCCAGCTCTGCCACTTATTTGTCTAAGACTCTACTAGCTGCCTCCTAAATAATTCCAATTATCCGTGCTCCCATCAGCTAAAATAACGCCCGCTGCAGAGCACACGTGCTATTTCAGCCCAGAGGCTCCAGGGGCTCTCACAGCCACCCGGTGGCCCAGCGGACTGCTCCTGGCGTGCTCAGCAGACACGCAGCTGCTCAGCTCCTGCCCCATGGCAGCCGGCCATGCAGGGGCCATCGCCGTGCGGTGCACAGCCCCGTGGTGCACAGCCCCGTGGTGCACAGCCCCGTGCTCTGCTAACGCCTCCATCACCATTACGCACACCGGCACTAAAAGCTCTTTGGCAGCTCCGTATCCGTGCTGCCACAGAGACATCGATCGCAACCCTACTGGCTGAGACCTTTGGCTTCTCTAAAAGTCGCGTTTAATTATTTATCATCACCTACTAACTCAGGCACGAGGCGTGCTGCAGCTGGGGCAGCATCCCCGTGACGGGCGGCCTCCAGGCCAGCCGTGCAGAGCCACCTCGTGTCCTCCCCGGCAGGAGCCAGCGGGAGGAAGGTATCGATGCACGCAAGTAAAACATCAGAACGCTCCGGCAGTTTGCTGGAAAGAAATCAAAAAAACATTAAATGGAAGGGTCCACGCTACAACACCATGTCCTGGGGGAAATAAGAACGATCCCAGCGATCTGTGTTCACAGACGGCATTTTGCACCAGGTTCTCTTCATAGGGCATTGACTTTTGGCCAGAAACCCGTATGTGCAACACTAATTTAAGACTGCTTAAGATCACGTTATAGCCATTTCTATTCCTGTTGTGCTTGTCAAATGCAAATTTCCACGCCATCTGTTGGCACTGCTGGTACCGCTATTTGCAACGCGCCCAGTACAGACGCCACAACATTTTGGGAGAAACTTTAGTCATTTCTCCGTTCTCGGTGCCTGACCTTGCAGCTTCACCCCGTGGTTTTGTCCTGCGCCCATCACCCCATAAAGCCCGCGGTTGCTGAGTTACACCGACAAGGGTTTGGGATTCTACGAGTGGAACCTGAAGACCCCAGGTGGGACTTGCAGCCCCGGCCTGCGCTGAAGTCGTGGCTCTGTGCAAGGCAGGTATTTCTACGGCAACCGCCAGGACGCCGCGAGGAGGAGAGGATGACATTTTGGCAGCACAGAGAGGCCGGGTGGGGAGGAAGGAGCCTTCCCCAGAACACCAAGCTCGCCTCCCCAAACGTGACAGAGGAAGATGAAGGGAGAAGGAAAGCAGCGTGAGACTTGTACTGGGTACGAGAGAGCTAGCCGGGGGTTTTGGAGGATGAGACATGAGCACTTTTATCTTCAAAAGGAGAGAAAATGGCCCCCGGTGATTAGTAATGCTTTTTTTTCAGAGAAGATCAATGCAGGCAATCAAGAAATGCTGCATTAAAGCCCTCTGTTTACTTTTGATATAGGAACATTTGAAAAAGGCCGACCGGGGTGCTCGAGAGCCGTCAGAAGGTCCCTCTGCAAACAGGGACTTTCATTACAAAGCTGCTGCTTATCATCCTCATCTTCATGTCACCTACCAGCACTGACAGCTACACAAAGCCTTGTTTTTTTAATTCGGCCTTGAGAACATATAAAGCTATCAACATTAATTTTTCAAATCCTAATAACGTTCAATTAATTTCCCGTGTTCTACCAATCCAGAACGAAGTAGCTCGCGTGGACAGGCACAGCCTGGTACTGAGGACCCACGGACACACACAGGCAGGACAAACCCGAGCTGCAGAGACGCTGCTGTCCCCGGTCACTCTGCACTGCTCAGCCTCGAAGCACGGCTGTGTCGTGGGGCACCGATCTGAAGGGTGGAAGGAAGAGGGGCTGATGAGGTTGTGATATGTGATAGAATTAGTGAACAGCTACGGAGCAACACCCATTCAAGCTGCTAACAAGAACCAACACAGACAATGCAGACAGAACACCACGGGGCATCAACAAGCGAGCAGCCTGTGCTCAGTCAACAACTGTTTTAAAAAAATAATCTAAGAACAGGCAAAAAAGGCACATCAGTGACTTGCTATTAAAAGACTCAACGCTACTTGCTGAGTGGCAAGTTAAATAAAAACTAAGTTTTCACAGAGGAATAAACAAGACAACTGTTTACTCTCATGTTCCATTCAGCTTTTCATGCAATTAATTTTCCAGGCAGGGCATAGAACAGCCTGTATTTCACGGGTAACACCTGCTTCCCCACCTATCCTCGTAGGCAGTGCAATTAACCTGGAGGTACTCAGAAGACGACCAGAAGACTCTCTTAAAAGACTTGAAAATGAAACTTCTTTTTTAAAAGGTGGGGGGGGGGGAGATGGGTTGCAAGAAGAAGAATATTTTTTAGCTGAAAATCCATCCCTCTTTTAACCTGGGATATTTCAGGGTCTGGATTTTTAAATAAGCCTCATTCCATCTGATAAAGGCTCTAAAGAAAAAAAGAGGGAGAGAGGAAGGGGAGATTGGGTTATGTTTCTTTTCCGGTATAACAAGGAACAGGATTCCTCAGAAAATCATACTGCCACTTCTTCCCTTACAGTCTGCTGACAAACAGTCAATTTTGCAGCTTTCAAGATTTGTTTGATTTATTATAAATACATGGACCAAAAAAAAAAAAAAAAAAAAGACAACGACAGAGACAGCCCAACACACTTCAATCTACAGATCCACCGCAGAGCAGGTCTTCTTAAAAATAAAAATGCATTAACCATGGCAACAACCAAATACTGAAGTCCATTTGCTCATTGTGGTACTTTGGACAGTTTCCATCTACTGTTTATCTATCTCTTCTAATCAGACCTTGTCTACACAGCATTTTTATGCCTTCAGCTATTGCACTAGGACGACAGATGTGGTATGGCTTCCCCAGTATGATCCATGGACATTCCTAGGTCCACTGGAGCTCACCTACATGCGAGAACCCCACAAGGCCACAAAAAGCCACAGCTGAGGCCCTGCAAAAAGGCATGGTCTAATGGAACGAGAATATGGAGTTTTGTGAAAGGTGAAAATTCCAGGGGTGTTAAAAAAAAAAAAAAAAAAAAAAGAGGAGATTTCTGCTGATGGCCATTTCTACTCCTGCTCCAAAGTCTGCACAAGCTCCTGACTTAACCTGCAGTCGGTCTGGAAGAGGGAAAAAAAAAAAAAAAGAATAAGCAAAATAGGCCTTTTGAGCAGGGAACTGGCAACAGAATGCCCCATCAACTCTCAGTTTCAAGGATGTCACTAAATAATTACCTACATAACTTACAGGATCAGGTTTATTTCTTTTTTTTTTTTTTAATCCTAACAGAGCGCAGAGCGTGGGTCTGACGTGCAATGCCTGCACCTGTGTAGCTGTGTGCAAACAGCCCCATCCTGCTGGGCCAAGGACACAGCCAGCAGGCACTGAGGCAGGAGAAACCTCAGGGCGAGCGCAGCCACCCGCTGCCTGCGTGGGCAAAGAACCACCAAGCACACAGACATCCCGAGGCAGAGCCCAGAGCGATGGGACTGCCAGAGAAACATCTCTGCTCTGCATCAGCGCTGCCCTTGCTGAAGAGGAATTAGCCTGTGTCAAACACCGATGTCATGAAACCACTGCACATGGGCTGGTGGCATTTTATCAGGGCGGAAAGGCTTTTCCCATACCCTCACTCCTTCACCTGCATTCACCACCCCCCCGTACAGTACGGCTATTCTACAACACCCCAGCAGACAGCTTCCCCACATTATCAGAAGGGCACGCCACAACCCTCAGCTCTCCTCCTCCAGGCACAAGCTGCACTTTCTTCAAGCACACAGCCCTGCAGAAAGAGCAGAGAGAGAGAGAAGTCCAGGACCGACTGCCGGTGCGGAAGATGCTCGTGTAAATGACAGCCTGCAGAGGCCCCAGCAGCCTCCGGAAGGAAGCTCCCGTCCACCGGCCAAGCTGTTTAACTGGCACGCCGACGGGCAATCCTCAGCTCCGATCCTGCAGCGGCAGCCGAAGCACAGTCTGCTGTTTTGTCTCTCCCCGCTCAGGAGGAGTCGCAGACAGACGACAATAATGAGATGTCAGCTTTATCTACAACGCTAAATAAATGCCATACCTCTTCTCTGGTTTAATAGCCGTTGTCAAGGCAACAGGTAGTATTCCTCGCCGCCACACCCGGCACAGGATTAAAGGTGTGGATGTGGTCTGGATGAATGGCCAAACCCTGTGCTGTCAGCCTCCCCGAACCCACCGGCCAGAGGTCTTGCTCACCCTGCCCAGGGCAGCATTTCCAGCAGGGACGTTCCTCTTTCTTGTACCCGTAAGGCACGTATCAAGATGCTCACAAGACCAGAAACAAAATGCCACACATCACACCCTCCAAAATCACAGCTGGCCGACCTGCGGGGGCAGAGCACAGGCAGGAGATGCTCCAGGATGATCCACGGCTGCAGCACGGGGCAGGGCGAGCCCGGGTTCCCCTGCAGCGGGTCCCACAAGGCTCGGCTGGTTGGGGCGGCCCTGCAGGCCCCCCTGTCACCCCTGCAGCCACGCACTGCTCCCAGCTCCGTGCCGGGATGCGCTGCCGGCTCCCTGCCTTAACACCAGACCCGTTGCAACACCAAGCCCTGCACTGGCAGAGCCGGAGGCAGCTCAGCACAGCAGACAGCACACGCCAACAGCGGGTTACAGATGCCTGCGAAGGAACCAGACCCACACCACCACCGCTTCGCGCAGGACGAGCCCACACGTGTGCACCTTCCCCATCTTCTCGCCGTCCCCGCAGGGCCTTCGGGTCACCTCAGCTCCATGGCAGGGCTCATCCCAGCCCGGCTTTGGCGAGCCGGCCCCCGGGAGCCCCCTACCCCCCGCGGGACAGGGACCCTCGTGCTTTCTGCGCCCCGTCGGGACGTGCCCCCGGCACCCACCTCCTTCTTGACGGTGCGCAGCAGCCGCTGCCGGGTCTCGGCCTCTGTGGGGAGAAGGGGGAGAGCCCCGTTAGCGCAGCCCCGGTAGTGCAGCCCGCGCCCCCCGGCCCCCTGCCCGCCCCTACCCGCCGGGGCCGCCGCCATGGCCGCGCTCCTCCGCCCCGCTCCGCCCGGCCCGCAGCGCCCGCAGAGCGGCGGCGGGGCCGGGCCG
>NC_048907.1:1330160-1344704 GCF_011077185.1 Oxyura jamaicensis
GGGCCGCCGCCGCCGCCGCCAATCCGCGAGCGGCACCGGGCACCGGGCACCGGGCGCTCAGTGGGGCGGCCCCCGGTCCCTCAGGTGCGGCGCCACCGGGCCCTGGTCCCCTCAGCAGGGACACAACCGGGCTCATCCCCTCAGTGGGGTGACCCCAAACTGTCCCCAGCCCCTCAGCAGGAACCACAACCGGGACAATCCCCTCACAGTGGGGTGACCCCAAACCGTCCCCAGCCCCTCAGATGGTGCCACAACCGGGCTCATTCCCTTAGTGGGGTGACCCCAAACTGTTCCCAGCCCCTCACATGGGGCCACAACCAGGCTCATCCCCTCAGTGGGGTGACCCCAAACCATCCCCAGCCCCTCACTGGGGCCACAACCAGGCTCATCCCCTCAGAGGGCTGACCCCAGCCAGTCCCCATGCCTGCAGCTACCAGGAGTTCACCATCACTGGGTACCCCCCAGCAGGGAACCCCCCAAACATCACCCCCAGGACCCAGGGCTGATGTGCCCCTGGGGCTGGCAGCCCACGAGGCTGGGTGACATGGGGACAGGCAGCCCTCTGGGTCACCTCCCGTGCTTCACAGGCGTGCGGGTCCGCTGGAAGGTGCCCGCCGGTACCAAGTGACAAAGTCTTTCCCCGGCGCAGCCATGCAGAGCTGAGCCAACCCATCACGCTCCTGTTGGCTTTTCTGCACCGGGAAGGTGATAATGAGCTGAAAAGACCTATTCACAGGAGACCCAGAGATGCCTGGTATCCAAATCACAAACACTTCAGAGAAAGCCCTGCCTCGCAGCTCTCATTAACATATTTTTCTGTTTTTCTGTTCCCTCATTTGATGTTCCAGGACATTTCCATAGAAACAGGATCCTGGTTCCTTAGCAGTCCAGTTTCCAATAACTACAAACCACATTAGCGCCAGGGCAGCTGCGCCCGGCCCCGCTGCACGCAGGCACGCGGCCGCCGCCAGCGACACGTCCCCAGCCGGGCCTCGGTCCCTGCGCTTGGCAAGGGGCTGGATTCGGGTGCTGTACCCGCAGATGCCCCATGGCCCTGCCGGCAGCAGGACCCCCCCATCCCAAGGGGCTCCAGCCCCTTCTGCATCAGGGCACGGTCCTGCGGGGAGAAGAAGGCAGCCCTGGGCGCAGGGTAGCTCCGAATTCATCCCCGCCTGCAGTTTGCCTTTTGCGCAGGCATCAGGAGAATGTGCGATACTGGCTGCGGAGGAAACCTATTTCCTTGTCTGTTATTTGCTTTTCACTGTTTATCTGCTTGCTAAATGTCCTGTTAATAAAGGTGGTGACGGTGCAGATGTGACTGAGCTGCAGCAGCAGGGCCTGGGCTGCTGAGGGGTGGCTGCGGGTGCAGGGGGATCCCAGGAAGAAGGGGCTGGGATGGGGACTCCTGTTACTGATCCCTGTTTTTTACCAGCACCCTCAGAGTGCTGCTCTCAGCCCGGGAGCTCCTGCAAGTAGCGCAGGACCCGACCCACCACACCAGGGCTGTGAGGCCTGGTTTGTCCGCCCAGCCCCAGCTCTGCTCCCCACGGCCGCTCGCTGCAGACCCCTAGGGCAGCCAGCCCCGGCCACGCGGTGTCACAAGACGGAACCATCGCATCTGTTTTACCAAGCGACCTCCAGCACCGGGGGCTGTGTGAGCGGGCTGGGAGCAGGTGGGCTGCCCGGTGGTGTCCGGGAAGGAGCACGGGTCGTGTTCAGCACAAGCCCGTGCAGCTCGTGCCTAGCTTTGCTGCTCTGCCACCCTGCCTGTCATTTATTTATGACCACAGGTCCTACAGTGCTGGACAGGCAATTAAGACAGGCTAATAAACAATCATTATGAAGGCATCACAGCCTCATAAAACACTATGTAGGAGTGCCATCGGATATCAACAGAGAATGAAATCACCCAGGGCAGAGACAGCCTATCTGCGCCCGTGACCCTGAGCTGTAGCCGGGGCAGAGTAGAGCCACGGCTCTGCACAAACGCCCGGTGCCCACATGGAAAATGTGCCAGGTCCCGAGGAGCCAGGACACAGCACGGCTGTGTCACGCTGAGCGCCTCGCACGGCTCTGATCTGTGCAGGGCTTCTCAAGCTCATGAGCTTGACTTGACCACGCAGCCTGCCCAGTGCGAGAGAGCGCTGGCGGAGAGAAGCCCAGAGGAGCAAGAAGATCATCTCGGTTCCTGCTAATGAACCGTGCTGGTTCTTGCAGTCTTCAGTCCTGTCAATCTCTCTGCAGCGCTCCAGGAGAACTAACCCTGGGTGTGCTGCGCCCCTCGCATGCTGAAGCAGCCCAGAGAGGACCCGTCTCTGCCCACTGTGCGCTGCAGACAAATTTGTGTCACCGGAGAAATGCCGTCTTTGGGGAAGGCGCAGAGCAGCTCACATGGATGGATGCTGGCACTTCTGTGGGACCACGTACCAAGTACAGCAATGCTCAGCCCGTCATCTGGTGGCACTGCCATGGGGCATCCTGCTCCCAGGAAGTTATTCCATGATAAAGAGGGGGACTAACTTAACGTGACTTCGGGTCCTGGAGGAGGTGAAAGGCAGAATCACATCTGCACACGTGCCATGCACAGCCACGCACACGTTATGCAAGTGGCTGCTCTCCTCTGCACCTCGGCTCATCAGAAACTCTGGCTTCTTCCTCCCCCAGAACATTGATGCCGTGCAGGGGGTGGCAGCTATTATTGTTTTATTACCTCTTTTGGGGAGAAATCCACCAAAACCAGCACAGAGACCAGATCTCTGTAATTCCTGCTGGCTTCTTTTCCCTGGAAAATGCTGCTTCTCACTGGATTAAAGATGGGTGGGATGCAAGCGGCCCCTGTTTTCTGAAGTCTGGAGAGCTTAACTGAGAGCACATTGATGTATACTTAATGTGATTAAGTCACATCTCTGAGTATCATGCTAATTAAATTAAACTTCCCACTGCTGCCTGTGCGGCTTGAACAGGAGAGTTGTTTTAAGACCACAGTTCACTTCTCTGCATTTCGTTGCACAGATGAGCAGGTAGGATAAAAGCAACCTGATAATCAGATAATCACACTGTTTAGAAACATCATCCGACTCGATGGAAATTCAAAGTTAAATCTGATTCGAACTAAATTTAAACCGTACATTTGAAATCTAAAGCAATTTGTGCTTTGTGTAAAGAAAACAAGAAGAAAACATGGCAGTGAGCGCACCGGGGAGCGCGCGGGTCGCAGAGCGGGGACACCCGGCGGTCCCATGGACCCCCCCCTCCAAAGACTCCTCTCCCTCTGCCCTGCTCCCATTTCCAGCAGCCCTGAACACGTGCAGTGGGTTTCCAGCTCTCGGCCTCTGAAGGCAATTGAGCTCTCAAAGCTCGCTCCTCATTGACTTGACAGCAGCAGCCTGGCCCCGACGCCGGAGGGGAGGCAGCCGCATCGGTGGGCTGCACGGGTGGGCGATGGGGTGCCGCCGGGGGCAGGTGGGGACCAGGGGAGCTGGGAGAGGGGTGCTGGGAGTGTTCATGGTTCGTTGTGCCCGGAGCAGGGGGGATCTGGCAGGGATGGGGGCTGCCGAGGCACAGGAATGTTAGGAAAGTGATGCTGGTTTGTGCTGCGGTAAGCTGAGGCCTTGTGCTGAAACTACCTGGAGAACAGAAGGGTCAGCTGCAGAAAAAAAACACCCTTTTTTTTTTAAAAAAAAAAAAATAATAATTTTTTAATTATTCAGTTGCTATGGCACCAGCTGTCTCTCTGCTGTCACTTATGCCCTGAAGATTGTCCTCAACCCAGCGGGATTAAACCGTGCTTCCCCAGCACACTGCTCCGACAGCAAAGGCGATTTCTCACCTTCATCCCTTGGGAAGGCACAAAAGCTGCTCTGCCAGCCACCTGCAGTACCCTGCCAGGAATGCACAGCCCTGGCTTTAATTTCTGATGGATTTAATTTCCACACCCGCATTATAGGGACTGCTGTTGAAATTCGCAGCTTTGCCACAGCCGAGGAGTGACACAAATCCTGCATAAGCCCCCGGGGGATTATCTGACCCTCACCTGCGTGCTGAGCCTCAGACACAGGAGCCTCCGACGGAGCCTTGCAGCGCCACGTGCTCGTGGGCTCCTGGAGGGGAGGCTCAGCACCCCGAAACCTCCCCGAAACCTCTGCTCCATCCCACCAGCGTGGGGGACCAACCTGCCACCTCCAGCCCAACCCCTGGCAGCAGCAGCGGATCAAAAACCCACTACAGGGGGCATCACGGCTCGGCTGTCCTCTGGGGGCCAAGGGGGTGGATGGCTAGGAGAGAAAACCTCCCCTTCCCTCACGCTCAGGGGAGCTGGAGGGTGGTGTCCCCTGGCAGAGCTGTGCCACCGCAGCCTGGACATCGAACCTGCCAAGGAAAAGCCTCCAGGAGCACCGGGGTGAGCAGCAGCACCCCAAGCTGCTCCACTCCAACAGCCAGAGCAGCCAGGGCCAGACTTGTCAAAATAAAACAAAACAGAAAGCAAAAAGTTTGTTTTTGTTTGTTTTACCCTGGACATTTGTAGCGGGTCCCCGTGCACGCGCCCGCAGCATTAACAGTGCCCAGGGGTCTCCTGCGGCGGGCGGCTGGCGTCACGTCGTCACAGCAACCCGCCACCGTGCCCCTACGAGCCACGCTTCCCGTTTTGATCTCTTTTGAAGTTTCTTTTAATTACAGATGAGGGGTGCCTGGAAAAGCCGGTGCTGGAGCACGGGGGCCCTGGCAGCACCCAGAGCCCCGTGAAAGGGCTCCACGAGCAGCGGCCCCGTGCTGTGGCCAGGGCAGGGTGCTGGGCTGTAAGCTCACGGGTACAAGTTCCATTTGCGATGAAATTTGCTGTTAAGCTGCAAACCAGAAGAGCACAAGAGCTTTTGGTACCCCGCTGTCCCCTCCCTGAGAGTACCTGAGCTGCAGAAGTTATTTCACTTTCAGGTGGATCGATCGCAGCCGCTCACACCCCGGTGCCACACGCAGACAAGGCATGTCCCCGGAGCGATGGGGACGGCTGGAAGCGGCGGCTCGGAGCTGACACAGAGACACCCCTGGCCCACGGGAGCTCGTGCCCCGCACCTGCCCCTGCGAGCACAAACTGCATCCCTGCGTGGGCCGCTGCCACCGTTCGCAGAGCTGCAATAATCACAGAATGCACCAGGGACGAAGAAATAACTCGTCATCAAGAGAAAAGGGCACAGAACCGAGCCACCACGTCTAGCTTAACACCACGTCTGTGTGCAAACACCGTCACCATGTCACTGAGCCTGCCACACGGCCAAGCGTGCTCCCCTGGGTGCAGAGTTTGGGAGCAGAGGGGATGGGGACGGGTGCGCTGGGGTCGGTCCCCACGCTGCAGCCCCACAGGGGGACGCGCTCCCTCCACCCCTCCTGCCTCTGATCAAAGGACAGGTTTCTCTCCCGGCGCTCTCGGTGCTGTGGGTTTCCAGCTGGAGGTGGGGACGCGCAGGCAGCCTGACCCTCCCCTCCTCGGATCTGTCATCAGCCACGGAAAAATCCTTCCCTTCCCCAAGTTGCTCAGCCCGAGTCCTGCAGGGCTCGCCGGGGCGGCAGCATGGGGGAGCAGCCCTGCCCGACGCCTGCCGGCCCCCCTGGGCAGGACGGGGGTCCTGGGGCCAGCCCCGCGCCCCCAATGCACCCCCGGGACAAGTGGAGCAAAAAAATGGATTTCTTCCTCTCGGTCGTTGGATTTGCCGTCGATCTGGGCAACGTGTGGCGGTTCCCTTACATCTGCTACCAGAACGGAGGGGGTAAGGATGCTGCTGGGGTTGCTTACACCTGGTTTTGGGGAAAAAGAAACCTGTCTGTCCTCTTTTGGGTGCTGAAAACTCGCTGTTCCTTTTCTTTGTTCATCTCCAGCTGCTCCTCTTTGGAGAGGGCAGCTCAGAGACCAACCCAACTTCTCCTCGCATCTGTCTCCTGCCTGCTCTGTGTCTTCCTCCCTTCCAATCCCTCTCCCACTCACCCCTCTCCCGATGTCATTGGCACCCGTCCCGGTGGGCTCAGCGGTGTCAGCTCCCTGCTGTGGGACAGCCGCGGGCGCCGCACACCTAACAGCACCAGGGGCAGCGAGAGCAAAGCCACCTGGTCCAAGCCGATGAAGCTGTAAATTTGGGGCGGGAGGCTCATGCACTTGCTGATCCGATCGTGATCTGGTGCGAGCAACCCTTCTGGTGGCTGGTGTTTTAAAATAATCCTGCCGACATCCCTGCCCGAGCTGTGCTGGACCCTGGGGTGAGCCCTGGTTTTGTAAGCACGCAGCCCGGAAAGTTTAGGTCCAGAAGTTCCATGCAGGAAAAACATCGAGTAAGTGACAAATAAATTGGTTTAAACAGACTGGAAATACGCTAAGTCTGCTTTAAACAGACTAGAACAACACTAATTTCCCCTTGCATAGAAATTATAAAGGAGGAATGAAAATTTTGTGCTATTTGCAAAAGCACAGCGGATTTCGTTGCCAAAGTCGGCACTCGGGGAGCATCCTCTGGCGCCTGGGAAAACCAGGAGGAGATAATTAGTACCACACTCAAGGCTACAGCATGGATGGCAGGCGCCCCGTGGAAGCACAGTTATTTGAGATTTGCTCCTCTGGGGCTGGGGGAAAACTTCAGCCACTTCTCACCGGTGTGGCTGGCGAGATGCCTTCCCCAAGCACGCAGGAAGGTGAGGGTCAAGCAGCACGCCCAGCAGAGTCTGGCACTCCTGGAGATCTGGGCTCTGGCTGCGGAGGTGCCGCAGCCCCGTCCCCCCCCCCGTAAGGAGAGAGCAGCCGCGGGGGTTCAATTAACTAATCCCGGCTGGGCTCTGCTGACAAGCGCAGCTCCAGCTCCTAAAAGTCAAGCGCAGCCCCGGTATAGATGGCGTTGGTATGAACAATGCAGATCACAGCGTTAATTACTTGTATCTCGGGGTGACAATTACATATTCAGCAGGATTTCTCCCAAACTCTTTGAGACCCGAGAGGTGCGTGGGGCCCCATCCCCTGCCCCCATCCCCTGCGCCCCGCTGGCTCGTGCTGCTCACAGCACCATGGGGTGATCTGCGCGTCCCCGCTCCCACCCACGAGCTGCTCTCTGTGGGGCGTCCCGGGGGGGCTTGCAGAGCCCCCGAGAGGCGCGTGTCCGAGCCACGCACCCAGGACCCCCCGTGACATGTCCCCAAACACTCGCCAACTGGCGCGGGGCCGCGGCGGTCACCCCGCTCTGCTCCTCGCCCCGCAGGCGCCTTCCTCATCCCCTACACGCTGATGGCTGTTTTCGGAGGGGTGCCCCTCTTCTACATGGAGCTGGCCCTGGGGCAGTTCCACAGGACGGGCGCCATCCCCATCTGGAAGCGGATCTGCCCCATCTTCAAAGGTGAGAGGTGGTCACGCAGACGGTGTGGGGCCAGCCTGGGCACAGGGAGCGGCTGGGCCCAGGCAGCGGGAGCCCGTCCCCTTCTCTCCCCAGGCATCGGCTTTGCCATCTGCATCATTGGGCTCTACGTCTCCTTCTACTACAACACCATCATCGCCTGGGCTCTCTACTACTTCTACTCGTCCTTCTCGGGCACCCTGCCCTGGGCGAGCTGCGACAACCCCTGGAACACCCCCAACTGCACCAACTACTTCGGGAGGAGCAACGTGACCTGGACCAACTTCTCCAGGTCCCCCGCCGAGGAGTTTTATACGTAAGTGCCCAGGCACAGGTGATGGGGTTTGAGCTAGGGCACATCCCCTTGGAGGCACTCGGCTCTGCTGCGTGGGGTCCAGGAGCAGGGTGCCCAGGAGCAGGTGTGCTACCGCCAGTGGCCATCGTGTGAGGATGCTCCTGGGGTGCTCATGACCCCTGCTCCGGGGCAGAGGGGTCTTTGGGGCTGCCTGCCCGCTGCCGGCCTGAGACCCTGCCCGGCCACAGGAGGAAGGTCCTGGAGCTCCAGAAGTCCGGCGGTCTGTACGATGTGGGGGGGATCCGCTGGCAGCTGCTCCTCTGCCTCTTCCTCATCTTCACCATCGTCTACTTCAGCCTGTGGAAAGGAGTGAAAACCTCCGGCAAGGTGAGAGGGCTCCGCGCCGGCGCTGCCCAGCCCTGGGCTCACTGGGGCCAGCAGCATCCCCTCTGTGCCCGGCAGCTCACCCGGCTGCCTAAATTCGGGGCATGGCCTTCGGGGCAGTGCCCGGTGCAGGCGGTGCGGGTGCTGGCGGGCTGACGGCCACCTCCGCTGCAGGTGGTGTGGGTGACGGCCACGCTGCCCTACCTCGTCCTCCTCGTCCTGCTGGTCCGCGGGGCCACGCTGCCCGGCGCCTGGAGAGGGGTGCTCTTCTACCTGCGCCCGGACTGGGGCAAGCTCCTGAGCACGGCGGTGAGTGCGGGGGGACGCGATGCACGCAGCCCCCCTCCTGCCCGCTGCTCTCACAGGGGTGAGGTGCCCTGGACAGGCTCTTGGAAATGTAAATCTCTGAGTGAATCACCCATCTCATTGCCGCTGCCGTTTGTTCGTGCCCGTGTTCTCTCCCAGCTCGACAATAGGCTTCCTGTGGGTAATTACCAGGCAGCACTTGAAAATTCTCATTAAAGATAATCAGGGATGTGCTGCTGGCACCGAAGCTGCCTGGACTGGGCATGGGGGGCTCGGGGGCTCCCCTGGCTTCATCCCCCCATGGGGGCTGGGGAACCACCGGTGCTGCTGCCTCATCCTGCTGCTGCACAGGCCCCGGGGGAAATCTTGCTGCCTCTGACCTGGGCACCCTCGGGGACGGGGCAGGGGAAGGAGCCACAGACCCTTATGGGGCCCGTCCCTGCGCTGTGGGGTGGGTGTAACGCGGGGCCGTGGGGCCCCTGCCTGGCCTCCAGCCCTCCCGTTGGTTCTCCTGCCAGGTCTGGGTGGATGCTGCTGCGCAGATTTTCTTCTCCTTGGGCCCCGGATTCGGTGTCCTTCTGGCTCTGGCCAGTTACAACCACTTCCACAACAACTGCTACCGGTGAGCACCCGCTGCGGGATGCGGCACGGGCATGGGGCTCCCCAGCACGGCCCAGCAGAGCCCCCAGCCCCGGGCAGAGCATTTCTGCCCATTTCACTGACAGTTTGGGCGTGCGGGGCCGGGAGGGGGGCCCGGCGGCGTTGCAGGAGGGTCGTGCCGCGGGACGTCTCCCTGCTTTCTGCCTTCCAGGGACGCGCTCGTCACCAGCGCGGTGAACTGCCTCACCAGCTTCCTCTCGGGCTTCGTCATCTTCACCGTGCTGGGCTACATGGCCGAGATGAGGGACGTGGAGGTGGAGGACGTAGCCAGAGACAAAGGTTTGCCTCCTCCAGCTCTAGTGCTCCATCCCGCCCAACTCCTCAGTGCCCAGGGCTCCGTGTGCCCGCTGGGACTGGGGGTCCCTGAGCACCTGGGGGTGCTGGGGCTGGGCATGGAGGGCAGCGAGGTGCTTTGGGGCATCTCCCCCACATCCGTTCCCACCGCTACCAGCTCCTAGGGCTGTGCCGGAGCAGCTGGGAGAATGGCAAAGCAAACCCATCTCCTCTCCTAGGTCCCAGCCTGCTCTTCATCACCTACCCTGAAGCCATCGCCAACATGGTGGGCTCCACCTTCTTCGCCGTCATCTTCTTCCTGATGATGATAACGCTGGGGCTGGACAGCACGGTAGGCGCACCGGCGGTGGCAGGGGGAGCAGGTTCGCTGTGTCTCATTCCCCCACCTCACCCCAATGTTTCCTGGGCAGTTTGGGGGCCTGGAGGCAGTGATCACGGCCGTGATGGACGAGTACCCCCAGGTCCTGGCCAAGCGCAGGGAGCTCTTTGTCCTCGGGCTCATCACAGTCTGCTTCCTGGGCTCCCTGAGCACCCTCACCTACGTGAGTACAACTTGGGGCAGGCTGGGGGCCGTTTGCTTTTCCCTCAGCCAGATTTGTCCCTGTAAGCGAGCTCGGGGACGTGCCCACGGCTGCGCATTTTGGGCGAGCTCCCACCCCCGGTGCTGCTGCAGGGCGGCGCCTACGTGGTGAAGCTGCTGGAGGAGTTTGGCGCCGGCTGCTCGATCCTGGCGGTGGTGCTGCTGGAAACAATAGCCGTGTCCTGGTTTTATGGTGAGATCCTGCTTCGTACCACCTGGAAACCCACAAGCACCGCGTGGGTGCTTTGCCTTACGCACCCGAGTGGATGCCGGGGGGCTCGGGGGCAGGCGTGCGGCTCCTGGCGAGGCTGCGATGGGGCTGAGCACCGTGCTGGGCTCTGGGCCCCCTCGCTGCAGCCGCCTTGCCCAGAGACGGCTCCGTCCTCCGGCAGGGATCCAGAGGTTCTCCCACGACGTGAAAGCCATGCTGGGCTTCGCCCCGGGGCTGTTCTGGAAGGTGTGCTGGGCTGCCATCAGCCCGGCCTTGCTGGCGGTGAGTACCCGTGGCCCGAGCGTGATGCTGAGCTGCCACCTCCCCTCGTGCTCCCGGTGAGGGAGATGCTCTCCTCGTGCTGCTGCTCCGGCCGTGGCACTGCGGGTGAGACATCAGGCTGCCTGCAGTGGGTTCAGCTTAAAAAAAAAAAAAAAAAAAGGAGCTAAAAGTACATTTTCCAGCCCATTCTGCTGCTTTGCTCCTGGGCAAAGCTCAGAGTCAGCAGCTGGGTGCTCCCACGGATGCTGAATGTAGCCCTTCTTCATCCTCATGAAAAAGGCGACTGCTGGCAGCCCGGTCCGCAGATCCCACCCGGGCATGGCCATGCTGACAGCATCGCAGCACCCGGCCGGATTCGTCCCCGTTGAAACGCCAGTCCCCACGCTTCAAAGGCTGCCGCCGGCGAGGCGCAGAGGGGTCTGATCTCGCCAGATCTGCAGGAGGAGAGGCTTTGCAGGGATTAATTACGGCTCTAAGTGCTTTGCCTAGGTTATTAAGGGGAAACTATTGCAGTCGGAGCAGACAGCAAATGGCTCCATTTCAGCACGGGGACGTGCAGCCCCTGATGGCTGCCATCCCAGCAGGGTTTGTTGGACGGAGGGTGCCCGGCCCCGGTGCTTGTGCTGGGGTCGGGGCTCTGCCAGGGCTGCTCAGGTGCTGTGGGACGTCCAGCCCTGCTCCAGCCCCCAGCATTGCTCCCAAACGGGCTCTCTTCGGCTCTTGCAGTTCATCGTTGTCAGCTCCCTGCTGGAGCAGCCTCCCCTGGTGCTCTTTGGCTACCAGTACCCGGCGTGGAGCACCTCGGTGGGGCACCTCGTAGGAGCGTCCTCCTTCGTCTGCATCCCCGTCTACATGGTGTACAAGCTGGTCTGGACGCCGGGGTCTCTCAAGCAGGTCAGAGCTACATCAGCGTGGCCCTGGAGGCAGGACACTGTCCCCAGCTGTCACCCCTCCACCCATTTGTGGGACACCCCCAGCCTGGGGCCGTGGGGGGCAGGCAGGGAGCAAAAATGGGGAGCACCGGCTCCCGCTGTGCAGGGCAGGAGGTCCTGCTGCGGGAAGGAAACCCGTGCCCTTTTCTCTGCCCACTTTCACCCTGCAGCGCCTCGCCGTCTGCGTTCGGCCGGAGAAGACGACACGAGACGCCCAGGCCGAGGCGGTGCGCATGTCACCGGTCCCATAACCTGGTGGCACGAGCAGGGGACACAGAGGCTGCTCCTCGGCTCCAGCTCCGTGCAACAAAGCGGCCGGGCAGACAGAAGAGAAGCCGCCGTCGCCGTCCTCGCAGCAAACCGGCCCCGTGCCTGCCCCCGGCTGTATGACCTCTGGAGCTAGCGCAGCGTGGCGGGCGCTCCGCTGCTGCCCGTTGTGTCTGTCCCCTTCCAAAGAGAAAAGAAAGCCCCGGCTGTGAGCGAGGCTGCGTGGTTTTGGGGTCCGTGGGGTCCGTTCCTTCCCCAACCTCCATTTTGGGGGTAAACCGCGGCTTCCTGTGGTGCAGCGCTGCTCATGGCTGACAATGCACCTGCTCCCGGTCAGATCCCTCAGTGAGACCCCTTGCTTGGACCCCTCGGTCAGCCCCCTCGCTGGGACCCCAGGCTCCCTGCAGCACCCCAGGACCCCACCACACGCCGTGGGTTAACAGCAGTGGTACCGGTGGGGCCGCCTGGCTCTGCCCTGGCCACCAGCCCCCAGGCCTCAGCCCCCGCTGCTCTGGGCACCCTTCGGAGGCTTCTGGTGCCCGTGTCCGACCCAGGCAGGGAGAAGGAGCCCCCAGGGACTGCGGCCAAGAGCTGGGGGCGTAAGGGGAGAGGGGGGCACAGGGGGTTGGGGACAAACGGGGCTGGGGGCGCACGGGAGCGGGGGGCACGGGACGGGAGCACACGGGGCTGAGGACAACCGGGGGAACGGGTAGGAATAAGGCGGGGGACAAACGGGGGGGGGGCACGGGGCTGGGGGGGGGGGGGCCGCGGCCCGGGGGGGGGGGGGGGGGGGGCCCGGGGCTGGGGCACGGCCCTGTCCCGCCCCGCTCCGGTCCCCCCCCGGCAGGAAGAGGCGGGGCCGGGCCGTGCCGTGCCGGGCGGGCGCACAAAGGCGGGGCCGTTCCGGGCCGTTCCGTTCCGTTCGGGTCCGCGTCGAGCCGGGCCGGGCCGGGCCGGGGGTCTCAGGATGCCGCTGTCGGCGCTGCGGGGCTGGGCGCTGGCCGTGCTGGCGGCCCTGGCCCCGGCGGAGCGCAGCCGGCCGTACGCCGTGCTGCAGAAGCAGAACCTGGGTAAGGAGCGGGCGGGAGGCGGAGAAATAACGAAATTAAAGGGCGGTGGGGGGAAATAAGGCGATACAAGGGAAAACCGGAGCGAGCGGGGTGTTGGGGGGGGGGGGGGGGCGCGGGGCGTAACCTGTCGCCTCCCTCGCAGTGCTGCTGGGCAGCATCCTCAGCGCGCTGCTGCTCACCATCGTCCTCGTGGCCGTCTGCGTCTACAAGCCCGTCCGCAGGCGGTAGCGGCCACGGCGTCGTGTGTGCGGCCCCGCCTGGCTCCGGGATTCACGCCCTCGGCTTCAGCACAAGCGGTGGAACCAGTGGTGGAGCGCCCGCGTCTCCAGAGGGTGTCCGGCGAGGGATGGGTGCCCCGTGCCACTGTCACCGGGCTCCCCGTGCCCGCTGCGGTCACTGCCCTGGGGGGCACCGCTCGGCACAGCTGCCCGGCCATCGGCTCACACCGCATCAGGTCTTTTTGTCCGGTGAACTCGGCTCCTTGCTCGAAGGCTGCTCTGGAAGGGCCTCGGTGCCTTCCAGAAGGCTCGAGGACCAAAGCCGAGCGAGCGCCGGTGGCTGCGTGGGGTGGGAACGCGCTCACCCCCGGGCAGCAGCACTGAGACACGGGCAGAGGCCGGCCCGGCTGATCACACCAGGCCTGTCCTAGCCACGAGCAGCCCTGCAGCAGCTGGGGTGAGCCCACGGCTCCACAGCCCTCGCCCCCCGTGGGAGATGCACTCCTGGGTGGGTGCTGGCTGGTGGATGGGGAGCCCCCGGTGTCCGCAGCGAGTGGGGCTGGAGCATGAGGCTGCTGGGCTCCAGCCCTCTGGAAGCACTTCGTGCTTAGGCTGCACGGATCCGTTCTATGCATTTCTGGCAACAAATTCAAGTGTTTACACTGAAATCACACTTGCGTATGGATGCTGCTATTTTGTTTTGCACTGCTATGAGTAGTAACTGGATTTTGCTTATGAAGTATTACTTTGATATTTAACGTAGGGGGTTTGGGCTAGTAATTTATTTCAGTATTTTAAAACTTTACTTCCAGAGCAAATGTGTGACCAACTCTCTAAAACCTTGCGCAGCATCTGATGTTTTCTGCTGTTAGTCTCACTGGCTCCTCTTGGAACTGGGGATTTTCTTTGCTGCTGTTACGTTACTAAATGAGGCCAGCCTAGGCCAGATCTCATTTCTAATCAAAGTGAAACATGAGTGAGGGAGCAAGCTAACTAATATTTCTTTCTGATCTTTTGCTTTCTTGGTTGCAGAGTCCTTTATCACTGTTGTTTTTCCCCTCAGTCCTTCAGTTGTGGTAGAGCTCTGCCTGTAGTCATGTGCTGTTCACGGGTGGAGGAGAATGGAGCTGCAACTCCTCTTCTCTGGAGCAGTGTTCCTGTTTGCATTCATTCATCGCTCCCTGCTATGTCTCTCTGTACAAATAAAAAGCTAAGTAAACAGTCCAGGACTCCTTTATTTATTCACACACGTCCTGCTTGTTATTAACTCTGCTGTAGCTGGATGAAAGGCTGAGGCAGCCCCACCTCCCAGCCTCTGCTGAGCTTGCAGTTAACAGAGGGGCAAGAACTGTAAGGGAACAGTGGTGTGATTCTAGGGGCTGTGTGAAGCCCCTGCCTTGTGGATGCTCGGTGGTGAGGAACTGATAAAGTGAATTGAAAGCGACAGCTAGCGCTGCAGTGCAGTTAACTGAACCTTACCTGTTAGCAACATCCACTGCAGCTACAAAGACTGTGTTTTGAATCAAAACCCAGCCAAGGCTGTTAGGATTGCCAAATTAAGCACATCATGAAATAGTGTGAAACGATCTAGTTACCTGAAACAACAGTCCAAAAGCACAAAAGTGTTTTACTTCCAAACAGCACAGACCCTTAAACAAACAGCACAGACCCTTAAACAAAC